>NW_026294626.1:0-89239 GCF_026119805.1 Tympanuchus pallidicinctus | reverse complement strand
CCACCAACACATCAGCAGCAGAGGCACCATCAGCCTCTCCAACAGCCTCAGCAACAGAGGCGGCTCCAGGTCACAGCCGTGGTGACTCTGCATTGGGTTTGGATTTGGTGGCACCGCCAGGGATGTGGCAGGGTGACACCGCGCTGGGATGTGACCTGTGGCACCCAGTGCCACCCGGTGCCACCACGGCCACGTCACCATGACAACATGATCCCACCGCCACCCAGTGCCCCCTCCCGGTGCCAGCACAAGGACACTGCCCCGGTGTCACCAAGTGTCACCCAGTGCCGTCACCCAGTGTCATCCAGTGCCACCACCCGGTGCCACCCCCCAGTGGCACCACAAGGACAATGTCCTGCTGCCACCCAGTGTCACCCAGTGTCACTCAGTGACACCACCCAGTGCCAGCACAAGGGCACTGCCCCGGTGTCACTCAGTACCACCCAGTGCCACCACCCAGTGCCACCATCCAGTGTCACTCAGTACCACCCAGTGCCACCATGCAGTGCCACCACCCAGTGCCATCACAAGGACACTGGCCCAGTGTCACCTTGTGTCACCCAGTGCCACCACCCAGTGCCACCATCCAGTGTCACTCAGTACCACCCAGTGCCACCACCCAGTGCCACCTCCCAGTGCCATCAGGAGGACGCTGCCTCAGTGTCACCTTGTGTCACCCAGTGCCACCACCCAGTGCCACCACAAGGACACTGCCCCAGTGTCATCCTGTGTCACTCTGTGTCACTCTGTGCCACCCAGTGCCAGCATGAGACATGGCCACGTGTCACCCAGTGCCACCACCCAGTGCCAGCATGAGGACATGGCCACGTGTCACCCAGTGCCACTCATTGCCACAAAATGCCACCCAGTGCCAGCATGAGACATGGCACGTGTCACCCAGTGCCACCACCCAGTGCCATCACAAGGACACTGGCCCTGTGTCACCCTGTGTCACCCTGTGTCACCCTGTGTCACCCAGTGCCAGCATGACGTCATGGCCAAGTGTCACCCTGTGCCACCACCCAGTGCCACCAAGTGCCACCCAGTGCCAGCATGAGGTCATGGACAAGTGTCACCCAGTGCCACCACCCAGTGCCACAAAGTGCCACCCAGTGCCAGCATGAGGCATGGCCACGTGTCACCCAGTGCCACCCAGTGCCACAAAGTGCCACCCAGTGCCAGCATGAGGCATGGCCACGTGTCACCCAGTGCCACCCAGTGCCACAAAGTGCCACCCAGTGCCAGCATGAGGCATGGCCACGTGTCACCCAGTGCCTCCGAGTGCCAGCATGAGGACTTGGCCACGTGTCACCCTTTGCCACCCATTGCCACTAAGTGCCACCCAGCGGCAGCATGAGGCATGGCCACGTGTCACCCAGCGCCCCCCAGCGCCCCCCAGCTGCCCCCAGCGCCACTGGGTGCCACGGCCGCGCGCCCACCTGCGGTGTAGATGTCGAAGTAGGTGGCCTTGTTGGCCACGTTGCCGCTGGGCTCGATGCCGGGGCCGCGTGCCGACACTTTGCTGGCGTCGCCGTGCGCCATGGCCACGTTCACCCCAAAGGGGCTCCCGGAGATGTTCTGCCCCCCAAACAGCACCGTCACCTGCGGGCGGAACCGGCGTCACACGGCGTGGGGGTGACAGCATGGGGACAAAATGGGGACACAGCGTGGGGACAGCTTGCGGACAGAATGGGAACACGGCATAGGGGTGACATGGGGACAGCATGGGGACACGGCGTGGGGGTGACATGGGGACACAGTACGGGGACAGAATGGGGACACGGCATGGGGATGACATGGGGACAGCATGGGGACAGCATGGGGATGACATGGGGACAGCATGGGGACACGGCATGGGGATGACATGGCGACAGCATGGGGACACAGCGTGGGGACAGAATGGAAACACGGCATGGGGACAGCATGGGGACGGCATGGGGACACGGCATGAGGATGATATGGGGACAGCATGGGGACATGGTGTGAGGACAGCATGGGGACACAGCATGGGGTTGACATGGAGACACAGCATGGGGACACGGCATGGCGAAAGAATGGGGATGGCATGGGGACACAGCATGGGGACAGCATGGGGATGGCATGGGGACACAGTATGGGGACACAGCATGGGGATGGCATGGGGATGGCATGGGGACACAGTATGGGGACAGAGCACGGGGACAGCTTGAGGACAGAATGGGGATACGGCATGGGGACAGCTTGGGGACATAGCATGGGGACAGAATGGGGACATAGCATGGGGACAGCTTGGAGTCACAGCACAGGGACACAACACGGGGACAGAATGGGGACACATCATGGGGACACAGCATGGGGACAAAGCACAGGGACAGAATGGGGATGGCATGGGGACACAGCATGGGGACTCAGCACAGGGACACAGTGAGACACGTGGGGACATCTCAAGGGCACAGTGACACACATGGGGACACCTCAGTGACACAATGACAGACATGGGGGCACCACAGTGACACAGGGACACATGTGGGGACAGCTCAGTGACACAGGGGCACACGTGGGCCACGCTGGTGTCACCCACCTTGTGCAGCCCCGCCACTTTGGGGACGTAGGTGACAGAGAAGCTTCTCTTCTCATCGTTGTTGGCCACCACCTGGGCCTGCGGTGAGAGCAGAGAGAGAGTGACAAGAGAATCAATGGGACCCAATGGGACCCAAAAGGACCAATGCGACTCACTGAGACTCATTACAACCCAAAAGGACCCAACGGGATGCACTGAGACTCAATACAACCCAACGGGACCCAACAGGACCCAACAGGACGCACTGAGACTCAAAATGACCCAACAGGACCCAATGGGACCCAGCGGGACGCACTGAGACTCAGTATGACCCAACGGGACCCAACGGGACACACTGAGACTCAATATGGCCCAAAAGGACCCAACGGGACACACTGAGACTCAATACGACCCAAGAGGACCCAACGGGATGCACTGAGACTCAATACGACCCAACGGGACCCAACGGGACCCAACGGGACCCAACGGGATGCACTGAGACTCAATACAACCCAAAAGGACCCAATGGGATGCACTGAGACTCAAAATGGTGCTCAGTAGGACCCAACAGGACCCACTGCAACCCAACAGGACCAAACAGGACCCCCCCAGTACTCAGCAGGAACCAACAGGACCCAACAGGACCTACTGGAGCTCAAACAGGACCTAACAGGACCTATTGGTGCTCAGTAGGACCCAACAGGACCCACTGTGACCCAACAGGACCCAACAGGACTCCCCTGATTCTCAGTAGGACCCAACAGGACCCCCTGTGACCCACTACTATTCAGCAGGACCCAACAGGACCCCCCCAACACTCAGCAGGACCCAACAGAACCCAACAGGACCTAGTGGTGCTCAAACAGGACCTAACAGGACCTATTGGTGCTCAGTAGGACCCAACAGGACCCAACAGGACCCAACAGGACCCCCCTGGTGCTCAGTAGGACCCAACAGGACCCAACAGGACCCAACAGAACCCAACAGGACCCACTGGTGCTCAAACAGGACCCAACAGGACCTATTGGTGCTCAGTAGGACCCAACAGGACCCAACAGGACCCACTGCAACCCAACAGGACCCAACAGGACTCCCCTGGTGCTCAGTAGGACCCAACAGGACCCAACAGGACCCACTGCGACCCAACAGGACCCAACAGGACCCCCCTGGTGCTCAGTAGGACCCAACAGGACCCAACAGGACCCAACAGGACCCAACAGGACCCAACAGGACCCACTACAACCCACTGTGACCCGACAGGACCCAGGGTGACCCCGCAGTGACCCCGCAGTGACCCCGCAGTGACCCCGCAGGCCCCACGGCGCCCCCCGTACCTCCTCGGTGTGTCCCTCGGGGTCCTGGATGTACACCAGCACCTCCCCGCTGCCCGCCTCCTGCGTCTCCACCGTGAAGCGAGCCGGCTGCAGCACCGTGTTGCCCTGCGGCTCCAGCCCTGCACACAGAGCCGGCACAGCCGTCACCCTGCTATCGCCTGCCAGGACCTGCCTCAGCGCTGCCCTGCTATTGCCCTGCCAGGACCTGCCTCAGCACGGCCCTGCTATCACCCTGGCAGGACCTGCCTCAGCGCAGCCCTGCTATCGCCCTGCCAGGACCTGCCTCAGCACGGCCCTGCTATCGCCCTGCCATGACCTGCCTGAGCACAGCCCTGCTATCGCCCTGCCAGGACCTGCCTCAGCACGGCCCTGCTATCGCCCTGCCAGGACCTGCCTCAGCACGGCTCTGCTATCGCCCTGCCAGGACCTGCCTCAGCACGGCTCTGCTATCGCCCTGCCAGGACCTGCCTCAGCGCAGCCCTGCTATCGCCCTGCCATGACCTGCCTCAGCACGGCCCTGCTATCGCCCTGCCAGGACCTGCCTCAGCACGGCCCTGCTATCGCCCTGCCAGGACCTGCCTCAGCACGGCCCTGCTATCGCCCTGCCAGGACCTGCTGTGTCATCATTGAACACAACCCTGCTATCGCCCTGCCAGGACCTGCCTCAGCATGGCCCTGCTATTGCCCTGCCAGGACCTGCTGTGTCATCATTGAACACAACCCTGCTATCGCCCTGCCAGGACCTGCCTCAGCACGGCCCTGCTATCACCCTGCCAGGACCTGCCTCAGCACGGCCCTGCTATCGCCCTGCCAGGACCTGCCTGAGCATGGCCCTGCTATCGCCCTGCCAGGACCTGCCTGAGCGCGGCTCTGCTATCGCCCTGCCAGGACCTGCCTCAGCATGGCCCTGTTATCGCCCTGCCAGGACCTGCCTGAGCGCGGCTCTGCTATCGCCCTGCCAGGACCTGCCTCAGCATGGCCCTGCTATTGCCCTGCCAGGACCTGCCTCAGCGCAGCCCTGCTATCGCCCTGCCAGGACCTGCCTCAGCACGGCCCTGCTATCGCCCTGCCAGGACCTGCTGTGTCATCATTGAACACAACCCTGCTATCGCCCTGCCAGGACCTGCCTCAGCGCTGCCCTGCTATCGCCCTGCCAGGACCTGCCTCAGCACGGCCCTGCTATCGC
Organism: Tympanuchus pallidicinctus; assembly: GCF_026119805.1. Classification (NCBI taxonomy): domain Eukaryota; kingdom Metazoa; phylum Chordata; class Aves; order Galliformes; family Phasianidae; genus Tympanuchus; species Tympanuchus pallidicinctus. Next base: position 84,180 of record NW_026294626.1, on the reverse strand, counting down.
CCTGCCAGGACCTGCTGTGTCATCATTGAACACAACCCTGCTATCGCCCTGCCAGGACCTGCCTCAGCGCTGCCCTGCTATCGCCCTGCCAGGACCTGCTGTGTCATCATTGAACACAACCCTGCTATCGCCCTGCCAGGACCTGCCTCAGCGCTGCCCTGCTATCGCCCTGCCAGGACCTGCTGTGTCATCATTGAACACAACCCTGCTATCGCCCTGCCAGGACCTGCCTCAGCACAACCCTGCTATCGCCCTGCCAGGACCTGCCTCAGCACGGCCCTGCTATCGCCCTGCCAGGACCTGCCTCAGCACAGCCCTGCTATTGCCCTGCCAGGACCTGCCTCAGCACAGCCCTGCTATCGCCCTGCCAGGACCTGCCTCAGCACAGCCCTGCTATCGCCCTGCCAGGACCTGCCCAATGACCCCCATGCTCCCCATGCCCCCCACCCCCCTCCATCCCCAACGCCCCCCACTCTCCCCTCCATCCCCCCACACCCCCCCTCACCCCCCATCCCCTCCAGCTCCCCACCCCCCCTCCATTCCCCCTCCATCCCCCCACGCCTTCCCCCCCCTCCATCCCTGATGCCCCCCACTCTCCCCTCCATCCCCCCTCCATCCCCGATGCCCCCCACTCTCCCCCCACCCCCCTCCATCCCCCCACACCCCCCACCCTCATCCCCCCTCCATCCCCGATGCCCTCCACCCCCCCCTCCACCCCCCCACGCCTTCTCCCCCCTCCATCCCCAATGCCCCCCAATCTCCCCTCCACCCCCCCTCCATCCCCCCTCCACCCCCCCACGCCATCCCCCCCCTCCATCCTCGATGCCCTCCACCCCCCCTCCACCCCCGATGCCCCCCACTCTCCCTTCCATCCCCCCCTCCATCCCCTCCACCCCCCCACTCTCCCCTCCACCCCCCCTCCACCCCCGATGCCCCCCACTCTCCCTTCCATCCCCCCCTCCATCCCCTCCATCCCCCCACTCTCCCCTCCATCCCCCCTCCACCCCCCCACGCCTTCCCCCCCTCCACCCCCGATGCCCCCCACTCTCCCCTCCACCCCCCCACCACCCCTCCTCCATCCCCCCCCGCTCCCCACCCCCCCTCCACCCCCCCTCCATCCCCGATGCCCCCCACTCTCCCCTCCACCCCCCCCTCCATCCCCCCCACCCCCCCACTCTCCCCTCCACCCCCCCTCCATCCCCGATGCCCCCCTCCATCCCCTCCATCCCCTCCATCCCCCCACTCTCCCCACCCCCCCCCTCCACCCCCCCTCCATCCCCAATGCCCCCCACTCTCCCCTCCACCCCCCCTCCATCCCCCCTCCACCCCCCCACGCCTTCCCCCCCCTCCCCGATGCCCCCCACTCTCCCCTCCATCCCCCCACCCCCCTCCACCCCCCCTCCATCCCCAATGCCCCCCACTCTCCCCTCCACCCCCCCTCCACCCCCCCTCCATCCCCAATGCCCCCCACTCTCCCCTCCACCCCCCCTCCATCCCCTCCATCCCCCCACTCTCCCCTCCATCCCCCCCTCCATCCTCGATGCCCCCCACTCTCCCCTCCACCCCCCCTCCATCCCCCCCCACCCCCACCCCTCCACCCCCCCCCTCCATCCTCCCCCGCCCCCCGCCCCCCCCCGCTCCGTACCGGGCCCGTAGGCTCTCACGCACTCGGGCCGCAGCGCCCTGGGCCGCAGCGGGGCGCCGGGCTTCAGCTTGGCCTTGGGGAACTGCGAGAGGTACGTCATCACCGAGTGCTCGTCCACGTTCGGGTCCGCGATCTCCTCGGGGGCGATGACCTGCGGGGAGCCGCCTCAGCGCCGGCACCGCACCGCCGGGGGGACGGACGGACGGACGGGGGGACGGGGGGATGGGGACGGGCGGACACACGGACGGAGCCGGGACACTGACGGGAATGGAGCCCGGACAGAGACACGGACGGAGCCCGGACAGAGACGGGAATGGAGCCCGGACAGACACACGGACGGAGCCGGGACAGAGACGGGAATGGAGCCCGGACAGACACACGGACGGAGCCGGGACAGAGACGGGAATGGAGCCCGGACAGACACACGGACGGAGCCGGGACAGAGACGGGAATGGAGCCCGGACAGACACACGGACGGAGCCCGGACAGAGATGGGAATGGAGCCCGGACAGAGACATGGATGGAGCCCGGACAGACACACGGACGGAGCCCGGACAGACACACGGACGGAGCCCAGACAGACAAACGGACGGAGCACAGACAGAGACACGGATGGAGCCCGGACAGACATGGGAATGGAGCCCGGACGGACACATGGACGGAGCCTGGACAGACACATGGACAGATCACAGACAGACACACGGATGGAGCCCAGACAGAAACACGGATGGAGCCCGGACAGACACAGGGATGGATTCCATACAGACACACAGACGGAGCCTGGACAGACACACGGACAGAGCCCAGACAGACACAGGGACGGAGCCCAGACAGACACACGGACAGAGCCCAGACACACAGACAGAGCCCGGACAGGCACATGGACAGGGCCCAGACAGACACACAGACAGAGCCTGGACAGACACAGGGATGGAGCCCGGACAGAGACATGGACAGGGCCCAGACAGACACACGGACCAACCCCGGACAGACACACAGACAAATCCCATACAGACACACGGATGGAGCCCAGACAGACACACGGACAGATCCCATACAGACAGACGGACAGAATCCCATACAGACAGATGGACCGACCCCAGGCAGGCACACAGATGGACCCCACACACGGACAGAAAGACGGATCCCATACAGACATGCGGATGGATCCCATACATGGATACATGATACAACCCATAACCCCACAACCACCCCATAACCACCCCACAACCACCCCATAACCACCCCACAACCACCCCATAACCCCATAACCTCCCCATAACCCCATAACCCCCCCATAACCACCCCATAACCGCCCCATAACCGCCCCATAACCCCCCCATAACCTCCCCATAACCCCATAACCACCCCATAACCACCCCATAACCCCATAACCTCCCCATAACCACCCCACAACTGCCCCACAACTGCCCCATAACCCCCCCATAACCACCCCATAACCACCCCATAACCCCCCCATAACCACCCCATATCCACCCCATAACCTCCCCATAACCTCCCCATAACCTCCCCATAACCACACCACAACTGCCCCATAACAGCCCCATATCCACCCCATAACCCCCCCATAACCTCCCCATAACCCCATAACCCACCTGTGGGACCCCCAGCCAGTCGTCCGCCTGCTGCATGGCCTCACGCGCGTTCTGCACCGGCTGCGCCGGGTCCCAGCTCTGCCAGTCGGGGCACAGCCCTATGGGAAACCGCAGCGCCCCATTGAGACCCATTGAGACCCACAGCGCCCCATAGCGCCCCATTGAGACCCATTGAGACCCACAGTGCCCCATAGCGCCCCATAGCGCCCCATAGGTCCCAGCTCTGCCAGTCGGGGCACAGCCCTATGGGAAACCACGGTGCCCCATTGAGACCCATTGAGACCCACAGTGCCCCATAGCGCCCCATAGCGCCCCATAGGTCCCAGCTCTGCCAGTCGGGGCACAGCCCTATGGGAAACCATGGTGCCCCATTGAGATCCACAGCGCCCACAGCGCCCCATTGAGACCCATTGAGACCCACAGTGCCCCATAGCGCCCCACTGAGACCCACAGCACCCCATTGAGACCCATTGAGACCCACAGCGCCCCACAGCGCCCCATTGAGACCCACAACGCCCCATAGCGCCCCATTGAGACCCATTGAGACCCACAGTGCCCCACAGCGCCCCACTGAGACCCACAGAGCCCCATTGAGACCCACTGAGACCCACAGTGCCCCATAGCGCCCCATAGCGCCCCATAGGTCCCAGCTCTGCCAGTCGGGGCACAGCCCTATGGGAAACCGCAGCGCCCAATTGAGACCCACAGCGCCCCATAGTGCCCCACTGAGACCCACAGCGCCCCATTGAGACCCACAGCGTCCCACTGAGACCCACAGCACCCCATTGAGACCCACAGCGCCCCACTGAGACCCACAGCGCCCCACAGCGCCCCATAGCGCCCCATAGGTCCCAGCTCTGACACTCCGAGCACAGCCCTAGAGGAAACAGCAGCGCCCCATAGCGCCCCATTGAGCCCCATAGCGCTCCATAGCGCCCCACTGAGCCCCATAGCGCCCCATAGCGCTCCATGGAGCCCCACGGATCCCATCTCTCCCAGTCTGGGGTCCCCAATTCCCTCTCCCCACAGCCGCAATGTTCCATAACCTCCGCACCCCCCATCACCCCAATGCCCCCCATCACCCCATAAGGACCCCACAAGACCCCACAAGACCCCACAAAGACCCCACAACGCCCCCCAAGGACCCCATGAGGACCCCACAAGCCCCTTGCCCCACAAGCACCCCCAGGACCCCCAAGGACCCCCTACCAGGCGCACAGTTGTCCACCAGCGCCCCCAGCGCACGGCCCTCATCCCCATCACCCCATAACCCCCATCACCCCATAAGGACCCCACAAGGACCCCATAAGGACCCCATAAGGGCCCCATAACCCCCATCACCCCACAAGGACCCCATAAGGACCCCACAAGGACCCCATAAGGCCCCCCATGCCCCCCAGCCCCCCGTACCGGGCGCACAGTTGTCCACCAGCGCCCCCAGCGCCCTGCCCTCATCCCCATCACCCCATAACCCCCATCACCCCATAAGGACCCCATAAGGGCCCCATAACCCCCATCACCCCACAAGGACCCCATAAGCACCCCATAAGGACCCCACAAGGACCCCACAAGGACCCCATAAGGACCCCACAAGGACCCCACAAGGACCCCATAAGGACCCCATAAGGGCCCCATAACCCCCATCACCCCACAAGGACCCCACAAGGACCCCATAAGGAGCCCATAAGGAGCCCATAAGGACCCCATAACCCCCATCACCCCATAAGGACCCCACAAGGACCCCATAAGGGCCCCACAAGGACCCCATAAGGACCCCATAAGGGCCCCATAAGGGCCCCATAACCCCCATCACCCCATAAGGACCCCATAAGGACCCCATAAGGGCCCCATAACCCCCATCACCCCATAAGGACCCCATAAGGACCCCATAAGGGCCCCATAACCCCCATCACCCCATAAGGACCCCATAAGGACCCCATAAGGGCCCCATAACCCCCATCACCCCACAAGGACCCCATAAGGACCCCATAAGGGCCCCATAACCGCCATCACCCCATAAGGACCCCATAAGGACCCCATAAGGGCCCCATAACCCCCATCACCCCACAAGGACCCCATAAGGACCCCACAAGGACCCCATAAGGACCCCATAAGGCCCCCCATGCTCCCCAGCCCCCCGTACCGGGCGCACAGTTGTCCACCAGCGCCCCCAGCGCCCGGCCCTCATCCCCATCTCCCCATAACCCTCCATCACCCCATAAGGACCCCATAAGGACCCCACAAGGACCCCACAAGGACCCCATAAGGACCCCATAACCCCCATCACCCCACAAGGACCCCATAAGGACCCCACAAGGACCCCATAAGGACCCCCCATGCCCCCCAGCCCCCCGTACCCGGCGCACAGTTGTCCACCAGCGCCCCCAGCGCCCTGCCCTCATCCCCATCACCCCATAACCCCCATCACCCCATAAGGACCCCATAAGGACCCCATAAGGACCCCATAAGGGCCCCATAACCCCCATCACCCCATAAGGACCCCATAAGGACCCCATAACCCCCATCACCCCACAAGGACCCCATAAGGACCCCATAAGGGCCCCATAACCCCCATCACCCCACAAGGACCCCACAAGGACCCCACAAGGACCCCATAAGGACCCCATAAGGACCCCATAAGGACCCCATAGCCCCCATCACCCCATAAGGACCCCATAAGGACCCCATAAGGACCCCATAAGGACCCCATAACCCCCATCACCCCACAAGGACCCCATAAGGACCCCATAAGGACCCCACAAGGACACCATAAGGACCCCATAAGGACCCCATAAGGCCCCCCATGTCCTCCAGCCCCCCGTACCGGGCGCACAGTTCTCCACTAGCACCCCAAGTGCACAGCCCTCATCCCCATCACCCCATAACCCTCATCACCCCATAAGGACCCCATAAGGTCCCCATAAGGACCCCATAACCCCCATCACCCCATAAGGACCCCACAAGGACCCCATAAGGCCCCCCATGCCCCCCAGCCCCCCGTATCCGGCGCACAGTTGTCCACCAGCGCCCCCAGCGCCCTGCCCTCATCCCCATCACCCCATAACCCCCATCATCCCACAAGGACCCCACAAGGACCCCATAAGGACCCCATAACCCCCATCACCCCATAAGGACCCCACAAGGACCCCATAAGGACCCCATAACCGCCATCACCCCACAAGGACCCCATAAGGACCCCATAAGAGCCCCATAACCCCCATAACCCCACAAGGACCCCATAAGGACCCCATAAGGGCCCCATAACCCCCATCACCCCATAAGGACCCCATAAGGACCCCACAAGGACCCCATAACCCCCATTGACCCATAAGGACCCCATAAGGACCCCATAACCCCCATCACCCCACAAGGACCCCATAAGGACCCCATAAGGACCCCATAAGGACCCCACACGCTCCCCCATCCCCCCGTACCGGGCGCACAGTTGTCCACCAGCGCCCCCAGCGCCCTGCCCTCATCCCCATCACCCCATAACCCCCATCACCCCATAAGGGCCCCATAAGGACCCCATAAGGACCCCATAAGGACCCCATAACCCCCATCACCCCATAAGGACCCCATAAGGACCCCATAAGGACCCCATAACCCCCATCACCCCACAAGGACCCCATAAGGACCCCATAAGGACCCCATAACCCCCATCACCCCACAAGGACCCCATAAGGACCCCATAAGGACCCCATAAGGACCCCCCATGCCCCCCAGCCCCCCGTACCCGGCGCACAGTTGTCCACCAGCGCCCCCAGCGCCCTGCCCTCATCCCCATCACCCCATAACCCCCATCACCCCATAAGGACCCCATAAGGACCCCATAAGGACCCCATAAGGACCCCATAAGGACCCCATAAGGGCCCCATAACCCCCATCACCCCACAAGGACCCCACAAGGACCCCATAAGGACCCCACAAGGACCCCATAAGGGCCCCATAACCCCCATCACCCCACAAGGACCCCATAAGGACCCCATACCCCCCCCATGCCCCCCATCCCTCCATACCCGGCGCACAGTTGTCCACCAGCGCCCCCAGCACACGGCCCTCATCCCCATCACCCCATAACCCCCATCACCCCATAAGGACCCCACAAGGACCCCATAACCCCCATCACCCCATAAGGGCACCATAAGGACCCCATAAGGACCCCACAAGGACCCCATAACCCCCATCACCCCATAAGGCCCCCCATACCACCCCCCATGCCCCCCATCCCCCCGTACCCGGCGCACAGTTGTCCACCAGCGCCCCCAGCGCCCTGCCGTCGTTCCAGTCGCGGTTGAAGTTGGTGATGCGGAGCTGCGGCACGCGGTGCTGCACCCAGCCCAGGAGGCGCTGCTTGGGCGTCTGCTGCCGCGCCGCCTCGTCCTCCTCCTCCCACACGGGCAGCGAGATGGAGTAGTGCAGGATGAGCGTCCACACCAGGCCCAGGATCAGCTTCAGGTTGCCGTCCACGATGGCCTTGCTGTCTGCGGGGGGGAGTCGGCAAGGGGGTCAGAGCAGAGCTTATGGGGTCAGAGCTGCAGGTATGGGGTCAGAGCCGCGCTTATGGGGTCAGAGCAGCGCTTATGGGGTCAGAGCAGCGCTTATGGGGTCAGGGCTGCAGGTACGGGGTCAGAGCCGGAGGTATGGGGTGAGGGCTGCAGGTATGGGGTCAGAGCTGCAGGTATGGGGTCAGGGCTGCAGGTATGGGGTCAGAGCTGCAGGTATGGGGTCAGAGCAGAGCTTATGGGGTCAGAGCCGCGGGTATGGGGTCAGAGCAGCGCTTATGGGGTCAGGGCTGCAGGTATGGGGTCAGAGCAGAGCTTATGGGGTCAGAGCAGAGCTTATGGGGTCAGAGCTGCAGGTATGGGGTCAGAGCAGAGCTTATGGGGTCAGAGCAGAGCTTATGGGGTCAGAGCAGCGCTTATGGGGTCAGAGCTGCAGGTATGGGGTCAGAGCTGCAGGTATGGGGTCAGAGCAGAGCTTATGGGGTCAGAGCAGAGCTTATGGGGTCAGAGCAGCGCTTATGGGGTCAGAGCTGCAGGTATGGGGTCAGAGTTGCAGGTATGGGGTCAGAGCAGAGCTTATGGGGTCAGAGCAGAGCTTATGGGGTCAGAGCTGCAGGTATGGGGTCAGAGCTGCAGGTATGGGGTCAGAGCAGAGCTTATGGGGTCAGAGCAGCGCTTATGGGGTCAGAGCTGCAGGTATGGGGTCAGAGCTGCAGGTATGGGGTCAGAGCAGAGCTTATGGGGTCAGAGCAGAGCTTATGGGGTCAGAGCAGCGCTTATGGGGTCAGAGCTGCAGGTATGGGGTCAGAGTTGCAGGTATGGGGTCAGAGCAGAGCTTATGGGGTCAGAGCAGAGCTTATGGGGTCAGAGCCGCGCTTATGGGGTCAGAGCTGCAGGTATGGGGTCAGAGCTGCAGGTATGGGGTCAGAGCAGAGCTTATGGGGTCAGAGCAGAGCTTATGGGGTCAGAGCAGTGCTTATGGGGTCAGAGCTGCAGGTATGGGGTCAGAGCTGCAGGTATGGGGTCAGAGCAGAGCTTATGGGGTCAGAGCAGAGCTTATGGGGTCAGAGCAGCGCTTATGGGGTCAGAGCTGCAGGTATGGGGTCAGAGCTGCAGGTATGGGGTCAGAGCCACGCTTATGGGGTCAGAGCAGCGCTTATGGGGTCAGGGCTGCAGGTATGGGGTCAGAGCCACAGGTATGGGGTCAGGGCCGCAGGTATGGGGTCAGAGCCACAGGTATGGGGTCAGGGCCGCAGGTATGGGGTCAGAGCCACAGGTATGGGGTCAGAGCTGCAGGTATGGGGTCAGAGCCACGCTTATGGGGTCAGAGCAGCGCTTATGGGGTCAGGGCTGCAGGTATGGGGTCAGAGCCACAGGTATGGGGTCAGAGCTGCAGGTATGGGGTCAGAGCCGCGCTTATGGGGTCAGAGCAGCGCTTATGGGGTCAGGGCTGCAGGTATGGGGTCAGAGCCGCGCTTATGGGGTCAGAGCCACAGGTATGGGGTCAGAGCCGCGCTTATGGGGTCAGAGCCACAGGTATGGGGTCAGAGCAGCGCTTATGGGGTCAGAGCAGCGCTTATGGGGTCAGAGCCGCGCTTATGGGGTCAGAGCCACAGGTATGGGGTCAGAGCAGCGCTTATGGGGTCAGAGCAACAGATATGGGGTCAGAGCAGCACTTATGGGGCCACGGCAGCGCTTATGGGGTCAGAGCAGCGCTTATGGGGTCAGAGCTGCAGGTATGGGGCCAGAGCCACAGGTATGGGGTCAGAGCAGCGCTTATGGGGTCAGAGTCACAGGTATGGGGTCAGAGCAGCGCTTATGGGGTCAGAGGAGCGCTTATGGGGTCAGAGCCACAGGTATGGGGTCAGAGCAGCGCTTATGGGGTCAGAGCCACAGGTATGGGGTCAGAGCCGCGCTTATGGGGGCACAGAGTCGCTTATGGGGGCACAGAGTCGCTTACGGGGTCAGAGCAGCGCTTATGGGGTCAGAGCAGCGCTTATGGGGGCACAGAGTCACTTATGGGGTCAGAGCAGCGCTTATGGGGGCACAGAGTCGCTTATGGGGGCACAGAGTCGCTTATGGGGTCAGAGCAGCACTTATGGGGTCAGGGCTGCAGGTATGGGGTCAGAGCAGCGCTTATGGGGTCAGAGCCACAGGTATGGGGTCAGAGCAGCGCTTATGGGGTCAGATCAACAGATATGGGATCAGAACAGCGCTTATGGGGTCAGAGCAACAGATATGGGGTCAGAGCAGTGCTTATGGGGTCAGAGCAACAGATATGGGGTCAGAGCAGCGTTATGGGGTCAGAGCAGCACTTATGGGGTCAGAGCAACAGATATGGGGTCAGGGCTGCAGGTATGGGGTCAGAGCAGTGCTTATGGGGTCAGAGCAGCGCTTCTGGGGTCAGAGCAACAGATATGGAGTCACAGAGTCACTTATGGGGTCAGGGTGTCGCTTATGGGGTCAGGGCTGCAGGTATGGGGTCAGAGCAGCGCTTATGGGGTCAGAGCTGCACTTATGGGGTCAGAGCTGCACTTATGGGGTCAGAGCAGCGCTTATGGGGTCAGAGCAGCGCTTATGGGGTCAGAGCCATAGAGGACACAGCACCCCCCCCTGCTCACCCACCGATGGACACCAGCTTCATCCCCTCCAGGAACTCCAGCATCACCCCATGCCCCACAGCACAGCCCCATAGCACAGCACCCAGCCCCATAGCACTGCCCCATAGCACAGCACCCAGCCCCATAGCACAGCCCCATAGCACAGCACCCAGCCCCATAGCACAGCCCCATAGCACAGCTCCATAGCACAACACCCAGCCCCATAGCACAGCCCCATAGCACAGCCCCATAGCACAGCACCCAGCCCCATAGCACAGCCCCATAGCACAGCCCCATAGCACAGCACCCAGCCCCATAGCACAGCCCCATAGCACAGCCCCATAGCACTGCCCCACAGCACAGCCCCATAGCACAGCCCCATAGCACAGCACCCAGCCCCATAGCACAGCCCCATAGCACAGCCCATAGCACAGCACACAGCACAGCCCCATAGCACAGCCCCATAGCACAGCACCCAGCCCCATAGCACAGCCCCATAGCACAGCCCCATAGCACAGCCCATAGCACAGCCCCACAGCACAGCCCCATAGCACAGCCCATAGCACAGCCCCACAGCACAGCCCCATAGCACAGCACCCAGCCCCATAGCACAGCCCCACAGCACAGCCCCATAGCACAGCCCATAGCACAGCCCCACAGCACAGCCCCATAGCACAGCACCCAGCCCCATAGCACAGCACACAGCACAGCCCCATAGCACAGCACCCAGTCCCATAGCACAGCCCATAGCACAGCCCCATAGCACAGCACCCAGCCCCACATCCCAGCCCCACGTCCCTCACCCACCGATGGACACCAGCTTGATCCTCTCCAGGAACTCCAGCATCACCTCATGCCCCCATAGCACAGCACCCAGCCCCATAGCACACCCCACAGCCCCATAACACACCCCATAGCACACCCCACAGCCCCATAGCACACCCCACAGCCCCATAGCACACCCCATAGCACAGCACCCAGCCCCATAACACACCCCATAGCACAGCACCCAGCCCCATAGCACACCCCACAGCCCCATAGCACAGCCCACAGCCCCATAACACACCCCATAGCACACCCCACAGCCCCATAGCACACCCCATAGCACAGCACCCAGCACCCATAGCACAGCACCCAGCCCCATAGCACAGCCCACAGCCCCATAACACACCCCATAGCGCACCCCACAGCCCCATAGCACACCCCATAGCACAGCACCCAGCCCCATAACACACCCCATAGCACAGCACCCAGCCCCATAGCACAGCACCCAGCCCCACATCCCAGCCCCACGTCCCTCACCCACCGATGGACACCAGCTTGATCCTCTCCAGGAACTCCAGCATCACCCCATGCCCCATAGCACAGCACCCAGCCCCATAGCACAGCACCCAGCCCCATAGCACAGCACACAGCCCCATAGCACAGCCCCATAGCACAGCACCCAGCCCCATAGCACAGCACACAGCCCCATAGCACAGCCCCATAGCACAGCACCCAGCCCCATAGCACAGCACACAGCCCCATAAGACACCCCATAGCACAGCACCCAGCCCCATAGCACAGCCCCATAGCACACCCCACAGCCCCATAGCACAGCACCCAGCCCCATAGCACACCCCACAGCCCCATAAGACACCCCATAGCACAGCACCCAGCCCCATAGCACAGCCCCATAGCACACCCCACAGCCCCATAGCACAGCACACAGCCCCATAGCACAGCCCATAGCACAGCACCCAGCCCCACATCCCAGCCCCACGTCCCTCACCCACCGATGGACACCAGCTTGATCCTCTCCCTCTCCAGGAACTCCAGCATCACCCCATGCCCCATAGCACAGCACCCAGCCCCATAGCACAGCCCATAGCACGGCCCAATAGCACAGCCCCATAACACACCCCATAGCACACCCCATAGCACAGCACCCAGCCCCATAGCACAGCACCCAGCCCCATAGCACAGCACCCAGCCCCACATCCCAGCCCCACATCCCTCACCCACCGATGGACACCAGCTTGATCCTCTCCCTCTCCAGGAACTCCAGCATCACCCCATGCCCCATAGCACAGCACCCAGCCCCATAGCACACCCCACAGCCCCATAGCACACCCCACAGCCCCATAACACACCCCATAGCACAGCACCCAGCCCCATAGCACACCCCATAGCACAGCACCCAGCCCCACATCCCGGCCCCACGTCCGTCACCCACCGATGGACACCAGCTTGATCCTCTCCCTCTCCAGGAACTCCAGCATCACCCCATGCCCCATAGCACAGCACCCAGCCCCATAGCACAGCACCCAGCCCCATAGCACAGCACCCAGCCCCATAGCACAGCCCCATAGCACAGCACCCAGCCCCACATCCCGGCCCCACATCCCTCACCCACCGATGGACACCAGCTTGATCCTCTCCCTCTCCAGGAACTCCAGCGCCACCGAGACGTTCTCCAGCTTCATCTGGCGGAAGTTGGGCCTGGGGTGGTGCTTCCTGCCCATCTTCTTCTGGCTCAGCACCTCCAGCAGGGCGATGAGGCGCAGGCCGTCGCCCAGGTCCCTCTGCAGGTCCCCGATGCTCTTGTTGACGCACTTGAGGTGCTCGTTGCACCACCGCGTGAACGTGTTCTGCTGGATCTTCTTCCACGGCGCGTCCTCCGCCAGCTCCTTCTCCGCCGCCGGCAGCTCCTCCGCCTCCTCGGCCGGCGCCGCGTCTTCGTAGCCCGACGAGTTCATGGCTGCGGCCCCGGGGGCTCCGCTGCTGCCCTTGGTGGCTCTGCGGGGGGCCTTGGTGGCCTTGGTGGCTCTTGAGTCGCCTTTGGTGGCTCTTGAGTTGGGCTTCGGTGGCCTTGGTGGCTCTGGAGTTGGCTTTGGTGGCTCTACAGGTGGCCTTGGTGGCTTTGGTGGCTCTCAAGTTGCCTTTGGGGGCTCTCGAGTTGGGCCTTGGTGGCCTTGGTGGCTCTTAAGTTGGGCTTTGGTGGCCTTGGTGGCACTTGAGTTGGGTTTTGGTGGCCTTGGTGGCTCTCGAGTCGCCTTTGATGGCTCTACAGGTGGCCTTGGTGGCCTTGGTGGCTCTGGAGTCGGCTTTGGTGGCTCTACAGGTGGCCTTGGTGGCTCTTGTGTTGGGCTTTGGTGGCCTTGGTGGCTCTCGAGTCGCCTTTGATGGCTCTACAGGTGGCCTTGGTGGCCTTGGTGGCTCTTGAGTTGGCTTTGGTGGCTCTAGAGTTGGGCCTTGGTGGCTTTCGAGTTGGCTTTGGTGGCTCTTGAGTTGGGCTTCAGTGGCTTTGGTGGCACTTGAGTTGGGCTTTGGTGGCCTTGGTGGCTCTCGAGTTGGGCTTCAGTGGCCTTGGTGGCTCTCCAGTCGCCTTTGGTGGCTCTACAGGTGGCCTTGGTGGCCTTGGTGGCACTTGAGTTGGCCTTGGTGGCTTTCGAGTTGGGCTTTGGTGGCCTTGGTGGCTCTTAAGTTGGGCTTTGGTGGCCTTGGTGGCACTTGAGTTGGCTTTGGTGGCCTTGGTGGCTCTTGAGTTGCCTTTGGTGGCTCTAGAGTTGGGCTTCAGTGGCCTTGGTGGCTCTCGAGTTGGGCTTCGGTGGCCTTGGTGGCTCTTGAGTTGGCTTTGGTGGCTCTACAGGTGGCCTTGGTGGCCTTGGTGGCTCTCGAGTTGGCTTTGGTGGCCTTGGTGGCTCTCCAGTCGGCTTTGGTGGCTCTACAGCTGGCCTTCGGTGGCCTTGGTGGCACTTGAGTTGGCTTTGGTGGCCCTGAGGACTCTCGAGTCGCCTTTGGGGGCTCTACACGTGGCCTTAGGGGTCTTCGGTGGCTTTGGTGGCTCTACAGGTGGCCTTGGTGGCCTTGGTGGCTCTGCGGGGGGCCTTGGTGGCCTTGGTGGCTCTCGAGTCACCTTTGGGGGCTCTACAGGTGGCCTTAGAGGTCTTTGGTGGCCCTGGTGGCTCTATGGGGCGACTCTATGGGGTGCCGCTATGGGGAGGCTCTATGGGGCAGCTCTATGGGGTGCTGCTATGGGGTGGTGCTGTAGGGTGGCTCTATGGGGTGCCGCTATGGGGTGGTGCTGTAGGGTGGCTCTACGGGGTGCCGCTATGGGGCAGTTCTATGGGGTGCCGCTATGGGGCGGCTCTATGGGGCAGTTCTATGGGGTGCTGCTATGGAGCAGCTCTATGGGGTGCCGCTATGGGGCGGCTCTATGGGGTGCTGTAGGGCAGCTCTATGGGGTGCCGCTATGGGGCAGCTCTATGGGGCAGCTCTATGGGGAGGCTCTATTGGGCAGCTCTATGGGGCGGCTCTATGGGGTGCCGCTATGGGGCAGTTCTATGGGGTGCCGCTATGGGGCGGCTCTATGGGGCAGTTCTATGGGGTGCTGCTATGGAGCAGCTCTATGGGGTGCCGCTATGGGGTGGCTCTATGGGGTGCCGCTATGGGGCAGCTCTATGGGGCAGCTCTATGGGGTGCCGCTATGGGGCGGCTCTATGGGGGGCTCTATGGGGTGCCGCTATGGGGCAGCTCTATGGGGCGGCTCTATGGGGTGCCGCTATGGGGCGGCTCTATGGGGCGCCACCGAGGAATCCCGGTGCCGGAGGCCAACGCCCGCGGGGTTGGGGGGCAGCGAGGGGGGGTCGCACAGCCAACGATGCCAACAATGCCAGCAATGCCGGCTCCCTGCGCCCAGCTGGGCTCCGATTCCAGCCCGGATCCCGGCGCCGGGCGCTCGATCCCGGCACGGCTCCCGGTTCCGACCCTGTTAGCGGAGCTCCGAGCCCGGTTCCGACCCTATTAACGGCGCTCCGATCCCGGTTCCGACCCTATTAACGGAGCTCCGAGCCCGGCACGGCTCCCGGTTCCGATCCTATTAATTAACGGCGCTCCGATCCCGGCACGGCTCCCGGTTCCGATCCTATTAACGGCGCTCCGATCCCGGTTCCGATCCTATTAGCGGAGCTCCGATCCCGGTTCCGACCCTATTAACGGCGCTCCGATCCCGGTTCCGATCCTATTAGCGGAGCTCCGATCCCTGTTCCGATCCTATTAGCGGAGCTCCGATCCCTGTTCCGATCCTATTAACGGAGCTCCGATCCCGGTTCCGATCCTATTAACGGCGCTCCGATCCCGGTTCCGACCCTATTAGCGGAGCTCCGATCCCGGTTCCGATCCTATTAACGGAGCTCCGGTCCCGGTTCCGATCCTATTAATTAACGGCGCTCCGATCCCAGCTCCCGGTTCCGATCCCGTTACCGACGCCGCAGTCCCGCTCCGATCCCGATCTCACTCCCAGCTCTCCGATCCCGGTTCGGATCGCGGTCCGATCCCAATAGCGGTGCCGCGATCCCGCTTTCAGCGCTCCGACCTCTGCCCGGATCCCGGACCCGGTCCGGATCCGGATCCCACTTCCAGCGCTCCGATCCCGGTCTCACTTCCAGCACTCCGATCCCGATCCCGGCTCTCCGATCCCGGTCGGGATCCGGATCCCGCTTTCACAACTCCGATCCCGGTTCTCCGATCCCGGATCCCGATCAGCCGCTCTCCAATCCCGGTTCCGGTCCGGCTCCCGATCCTCCGCTCTCCCTGCCGGTTCTCCGATCCGAACCCCAACTGCCGTCGCTCCGCTCCCGGTTCCGCTGCCCCCCGGCTCCCGCTCCGCTTCCCGGTGCCGCTGTGGCTCCGCTCGCCCCCCCCCCCCAATTCGGGGCCGTTTTAAGGGCGCGGAGCCGCCCGGCCCCCCCCGGGGCCGCCCCCAATGACTGCATGGGGGGGCGGGGATGGGGGGGAATTGGGGGGGGGGGGGGAAGAAGGGGGGGGCGGGGTCCCAAAATGGAGCCGGGATCCGGAACGGAGCGCGAGGGGGGGGGGGGAGGAGGGGAGAAGCGGCCCGAAAAGGAGAGGAGCGCGGAAAGGGCCGCGCCGGAACGGGAGGGAGAACAGAGTGGGAGCCCAGAAACAGGGACCCGAAAAGTGGGACCCCAAAGTGGGAGCCCAAAGTGGGAACCCAAAGTGGGACCTAAAAGTGGGACCCCGAAGTGGGAACCCAAAGTGGGACCCCAAAGTGGGAGCCCAAAGTGGGACCTAAAAGTGGGATCCCAAAAAGTGGGAGCCCAAAAAGTGGGAGCCCAAAAAGAGGGAGCCCAAAAAGAGGGAGCCCAAGTGGGACCTAAAAGTGGGACCTCAAAGTGGGACCCCAAAGTGGGACCCCAAAGTGGACCTAAAAGTGGGACCCCAAAGTGGGACCTAAAAGTGGGACCTAAAAGTGGGACCCCAAAGTGGGACCTAAAAGTGGGACCTAAAAGTGGGACCTAAAAGTGGGACCCCAAAGTGGGACCCCAAAGTGGACCTAAAAGTGGGACCTAAAAGTGGGAGCCCAAAGTGGGACCCCAAAGTGGGACCTAAAAGTGGGACCTAAAAGTGGGAGCCCAAAGTGGGACCCCAAAGTGGACCTAAAAGTGGGAGCCCAAAGTGGGACCTAAAAGTGGGATCCTAAAAGTGGGAGCTCAAAAAATGGGATCCCGAAGTGGGACCCCAAGGAGAGGGACCTCAAAGTGGGGCCTAAAAGTGGGATCCCAAAGTGGGATCCCAAAAAGAGGGACCCCAAAAAGTGGGAGCCCAAAGTGGGACCTAAAAGAGGGACCCCAAAATGGGACCCCAAGAAGAGAAACCCCAAAAGTGGGATCCCAAAGTGGGACCCCAAGGAGAGGGACTCCAAAAAGTGGGACCCCAAAGTGGGACCCCAAAAGGGGGACCTGAAAAGTGGGACCCCAAAGTGGGAACCCAGAAAGAGGGACCCCAAAGTGGGACCCCAAGGAGAGGGACCCCAAAAAGTGGGACCCCAAAGTGGGACCTAAAAGTGGGACCCCAAAGAGGGACCCCAAAGTGGGACCCCAAGGAGAGGGACCCCAAAAAGTGGGACCCCAAAGTGAGACCTGAAAGTGGGACCCCAAAAGTGGGACCCCAAAAAGTGGGACCCCAAAGTGGGACCTAAAAGTGGGACCCCAAAGAGGGACCCCAAAGTGGGACCCCAAGGAGAGGGACCCCAAAAAGTAGGACCCCAAAGAGGGAGCCCAAGAAGAGAAACCCCAAAAGTGGGACCCCCAAAGTGGGAGCCCAAGGAGAGGGACCCCAAAAGAGGGACCCCAAAAGGGGGACCCGAAAAGTGGGACCCCAAAGTGGGAGCTCAAAGTGGGACCTCAAAAGGGGGACCCCAAAGGGTGACCCCAAAAAGTCGGACCCCCAAAGAGAGCGACCCCAAAAACTGGGACCCCAAAAAGTGGGACTGCAAAAGTGGGACCCCAAAGAGTCGGACCCCAAGGGACAGGGATCCCAAAAAGAGGGACCCCAAAGAATGGGACCCCAAAAAGAACGACCCCAAAAAGTGGGACCCCAAAGAGTGGGACCCCAAAGAGTGGGAACCCAAAAAGTGGGACCCCAAAAAGAACGACCCCAAAAAGTGGGACCCCAAAACCTGTGGGACCCCAAAATTATGGGACCCACAAACAATGGCTCCGCAAAACTGCGACCCCAAAAAATGGGACCCCAAAAGTGGGACCCCATAACAATGGGACCCCACAACAATGGGACCCCAGAATTGTGGTCCTATAACTATGGGACCCCATAACAATGGGACCCCAAAACTGTGACCTCACAACAATGGGACCCCAGAATTGTTACCCCATAACAATGGGACCCCACAACTGTGACCCCATCACAATGGGGGACCCCACAACAATGGGACCCCATCACAATGGGACCTCAAAGCAATGGGACCCCATAACAATGGACCCCACAATTGTGACCCCATAACAATGGGGGACCCCAAAACTTTGCCCCCATCACAATGGGACCCCGAAACAATGGGACCCCAAAAGAACTGGATATCAAGGCAATGGGACCCCACAACTGTGACCCCATAACAATGGGGGGCCCCATAACAATGGGACCCCATAACAATGGGACCTCAAAGCAGTGGGACCCCATAACAATGGGTCCCCAAAACTGTGACCCCATAACAATGGGACCCCAGAATTGTGATCCTATAACAATTGGGGACCCCATAACAATGGGACCCCACAACTGTGACTCCATCACAATGGGGGGCCCCATAACAATGGGACCCCACAACAATGGGACCCCATAACAATGGGACCCCAAAACTGTGACCCCATAACAATGGGGGGCCCCATAACAATGGTACCCCACAACTGTGACCCCATAAGAATGGGACCCCATAACAATGGGACCCCAAAAGAACGGGACCTCAAAGCAATGGGACCCCATCACAATGGGACCCCCCACATCTATGGGACCCCAAAACAATGGGACCCCAAAACTGGGACCCCATAACAATGGCACCCCCCAACAATGGGACCCCATCACAATGGGACCCCAAAACAATGGGACTCCAAAACTGGGACCCCATAACAATGGCAACCCCCCAACAATGGGACCCCATAACAATGGGACCCCAAAACTGTGACCCCCCAACAATGGGACCCCATCACAATGGGACCCCGAAACAATGGGACCCCACAACAATATGACCCCAAAACTGTGACTCCCCAACAATGGGATCCCATAACAATGGGACCCCACAACAATATGACCCCAAAACTGTGACCCCACAACAATGGGACCCCATCACAATGGGACCCCAAAACTGTGACCCCACAACAATGGGACCCCATAACAATGGGACCCCAAAAGAACGGGATATCAAAGCAATGGGACCCCAAAACTGTGACCCCCCAACAATGGGACCCCACAACAATGGGACCCCACAACAATATGACCCCAAAACTGTGACCCCACAACAATGGGACCCCATAACAATGGGACCCCACAACTGTGACCCCATAACAATGGGGGGCCCCATCACAATGGGACCCCAAAGCTGTGACCCCACATCGATGCCCCCCCCAAGACGCGGCCCCGCCCACCCCGCAGCGCAGCGCGGTGCCCCCGAACCCCCCCAGGACCCCCCCAGTGGCCCCCCCCTCCTTCCCCCCCCCCCATTGTCCGCTATGGGGACGGGCGGGGGGCTCGTCCGGGGGGAGGGGACACCAGTGACCGGGGGGGGGGGGGGGCGTAAGTGACGTGGGGGCCACGTGGGGGGGCACGAGGGACAATGGGGGGGACATGGGGGGGACAATAGGGACATGGGGGGGGACATGGGGGGGACGTAAGGAACGATGAGGGGGGGACGTGGGGGTACAAGGGACAATGGGGGGACGTGGGGGGGGGCACAAGGGGCCATGGGGGGGGATATGGGGGGGACATTGGGGGACAAGGGACAATGGGGGGACGTGGGGGGGGACACGGGGGGGCACGAGGGACATTTGGGGGGGCGTGGGGGTGAGGGGGGACAATAGGGACGGGGGGGGGACATGGGGGGACATGGGGGGACATGGGGGGACGTAAGGAACGATGAGGGGGGGGGATGTGGGTTACAAGGGACAATGGGGGGACTTGGGGGGGGGACACGGGGGGGGGACACGGGGGGGCACGAGGGACATTGGGGGAGGCGTGGGGGTGAGGGGGGACAATGGGGGGGGGCAGAAGGGGCCATGGAGGGGATATGGGGGGGACATAAGGAACGATGGGGGGGGGATGTGATGGTACAAGGGACAATGGGGGGACTTGGGGGGGGACACGGGGGGGCACGAGGGACATTTGGGGGGGGTCATGGGGGTGAGGGGGGACAATAGAGGCGTGGGGGGGGGCACAAGGGGCCATGGGGGGGATATGGGGGGACATAAGGAACGATAAGGGGGGGACATGGGGGTGCAAGGGACAATGGGGGGACGTGGGGGGGGACACGGGGGGGCACGAGGGACATTGGGGGGGGGCGTGGGGTGCGGGGGGACAATAGGGACGTGGGGGGGGGGGGGCACAAGGGGCCATGGGGGGGATGTGGGGGGGGGACATTGGGGTACAAGGGACAATGGGGGGACGTGGGGGGGGACGCAGGGGGACAATGGGAGGTTATGGGAAGACATGGGGGACGTGGGGGGGGGCACAAAGGACAATGGGGGGGGAGTGGGGGGACACGGGGGGGACATGGGGGGGACATGGGACAATAAAGGACAATGGGGGATGGAGGGGACATAAGTGATGTGGGGGGGGAGCGTGGGGGGACATGGGGGGGGGGGGCACAAGGGGCAATGGGGGGCATAAGGGACAATCGGGGGCACAAGGGGTCCGGGGGGGGGGCATGAGAGAAGTGGGGGGACATAGGTGGGACAAGGGGGGGGGACATGGAGGGGACACGGGGGGGGGGCACGGGGGATAACGGGGGGGACGTGGGAGGGACATAAGGGACAATGGGGCGACATAGGGGGACACAGTGGGGGGGGTGGGGCGTGAGGGATGTTGGGGGGGACATCGAGGGGACGTTGAGGGGACTTGGGGGGGGGGGCATTGGGGGCGATATGAGGGGGACACTGGGGGACACCGAGGGGACACCGGGGGGACAAAAAGGGACAGTGGGAATGGGGGAGGGTTTGGGGCGCGGGGGGGGCGCCATGAGGGACATGGGGGGGGGGGGGGACAGGGGACATGGGGGGTTGGTGACATCAGCGACACGAGGCCGGGGGGGGGGGGGTGTCCCCGTGGTCCCCCTTTGTCACTGTGTGTCATGTCGTGTCCCCCCCCCCCCCCCCGGCCCTGGAAGCTTCCAGCGACAAGTGGGGGGGGGGGGGGTCTAAAAATACCCTACAGTGTCACCGTGTGTCACCGTGAGCGTGGTGTCACCGCCTGGAATAGCAGCGGAGGGGGGGGGGGACATGGGGGGTGGCGGTGGGACGGGGGGGGGGACATTTGTGGGGTGTGAGTGACACTCGTGGGGGACAGAGGGGTGGGGACACCCATAGGGGCATGGGGACACCCATAGGGATGTGGGGACGTGGGTGGCACCAGTGGGGACAGGGACATGGGGACACCCATAGCGGCATGGGGACATGGGTGGCATCGATGGGGACAGGGACATGGGGACACCCATAGGGACATGGGGACACCCAGAGGGGCATGGGGACGTGGGTGGCATCGACGGGGACAGGGACATGGGGACACCATTAGGGACATGGGGACGTGGGTGGCATCAGTGAGGACAGGGACATGGGGACACCCATAGGGACATGGGGACGTGGTTGGCATCGATGGGGACAGGGACATGGGGACACCCATAGGGACATGGGGACGTGGGTGGCATCAGTGAGGACAGGGACATGGGGACACCCATAGGGACATGGGGACGTGGTTGGCATCGATGGGGACAGGGACATGGGGACACCCATAGGGACATGGGGACGTGGGTGGCATCAGTGAGGACAGGGACATGGGGACACCCATAGGGATGTGGGGACGTGGGTGGCACCAGTGGGGACAGGGACATGGGGACACCCATAGGGGCATGGGGACGTGGGTGGCACCAGTGGGGACAGGGACGTGGGGACACCCATAGGGATGTGGGGACGTGGGTGGCACCAGGGGGGACAGGGACATGGGGACACCCATAGGGATGTGGGGACGTGGGTGGCACCAGGGGGGACAGGGACATGGGGACACCCATAGGGGCATGGGGACGTGGGTGGCACCAGTGGGGACAGGGACATGGGGACACCCATAGGGACATGGGGACGTGGGTGGCATCGATGGGGACAGGGACATGGGGACACCCATAGGGATGTGGGGACGTGGGTGGCACCAGTGGGGACAGGGACATGGGGACACCATAGGGACATGGAGACACCCATAGGGGCATGGGGACGTGGGTGGCACCAGTGGGGACAGGGACGTGGGGACACCCATAGGGATGTGGGGACGTGGGTGGCACCAGGGGGGACAGGGACATGGGGACACCCATAGGGATGTGGGGACGTGGGTGGCACCAGGGGGGACAGGGACATGGGGACACCCATAGGGGCATGGGGACGTGGGTGGCACCAGTGGGGACAGGGACATGGGGACACCCATAGGGACATGGGGACGTGGGTGGCATCAGTGAGGACAGGGACATGGGGACACCCATAGGGACATGGGGACGTGGGTGGCATCGATGGGGACAGGGACATGGGGACACCCATAGGGACATGGGGACGTGGGTGGCATCAATGGGGACAGGGACATGGGGACACCCATAGGGACATGGGGACGTGGGTGGCACCAGTGGGGACAGGGACATGGGGACACCCATAGGGGCATGCGGACGTGGGTGGCATCAGTGGGGACAGGGACATGGGGACACCCATAGGGATGTGGGGACGTGGGTGGCATCGATGGGGACAGGGACATGGGGACACCCATAGGGACATGGGGACGTGGGTGGCACCAGTG
Organism: Tympanuchus pallidicinctus; assembly: GCF_026119805.1. Lineage (NCBI taxonomy): Eukaryota > Metazoa > Chordata > Aves > Galliformes > Phasianidae > Tympanuchus > Tympanuchus pallidicinctus. The sequence goes on along the minus strand of NW_026294626.1, from coordinate 61,487 downwards.
GGGACAGGGACATGGGGACACCCATAGGGACATGGGGGCGTGGGTGGCATCGATGGGGACAGGGACATGGGGACACCCATAGGGATGTGGGGACGTGGGTGGCATCGATGGGGACAGGGACAAGGGGACACCCATAGGGACATGGGGACGTGGGTGGCATCAATGCGGACACTGGGACGCCTGTAGGGACGTGGGTGACGCGGGGACACAGGGACGCGGGGACATTCAGAGGGACATTGGGACACCTATGGGCACAGAGCTATGGGGACACTCACGGGGACACTGGGACACCCATGGGGACGTAAGTGGCACTCATGGGGACACTGGCACACGGGTGACATTCAGAGGGATGTGGGGCCACCATGGGGACAGGGACATCGATGTGTGACAGCCGCACAGGACACCCATGGGGACAAGGACGGGAGTGACACCGGTACAGACGGTGGCGCTGTGTATTGTCCATAGGGTGACACGGCGGTGACACGGCGGTGACACGGCGGTGACACGGTGGTGACACGGCGGTGACATCAGCGCGGCTGCAGGTGTGGGTACAGCACGAGGGCGACAGCGGCGGCGATGAGGAGCAGGAGGGGCACGAAGCCACAGGCCTGGGGACAGCCACGGTGTCACCTCCCCGTGGTGGCATCGGTGTCACCCTCAGTAGCGGTGCTGTCACCCCTCATTGGTGGCGGTGTCACCCCTCAGTGGCATTGGTGTCACTCCCCGGTGGTGGTGATGCCACCCCTTGGTGGTGTTGGTGTCACCCACTGGTGGTGCTGGTGTCACCCTCAGTGGTGGCATTGGTGTCACCATCCAGTGATGGCGGTGTCACCCCTCAATGATGGCGGTGTCACCCCTCGGTGGTGCTGGTGTCACCCATTGGTGGCTTTGGTGTCACCCTCAGTAGTGGTGGCGTCACCCCTCGGTGGTGTTGGTGTCACCCCTCATTGGTGACATTGGTGTCACCCTTGGGTGGTGGTGATGCCACCCCTCGGTGGCCCCAGTGTCGCCCATTGGTGGTGTTGATGTCACCCACTGGTGGCGTTGGTGTCACCCATTGGTGGCGTCAGTGTCACCCTCAGTAGTGGTGGCGTCACCCTTGGGTGGTGGCGGTGTCACCCATTGGTGGCATTGGTGTCACCCTCAGTAGCGGTGCTGTCACCCCTCATTGGTGGCGGTGTCACCCCTCAGTGGCATTGGTGTCACTCCTCGGTGGTGGTGATGCCACCCCTTGGTGGTGTTGGTGTCACCCATTGGTGGCATTGGTGTCACCCTCAGTGGTGGCATTGATGTCACCATCCAGTGATGGCGGTGTCACCCCTCATTGGTGTTGGTGTCACCCATTGGTGGTGCTGGTGTCACCCATTGGTGGCATTGGTGTCACCCCCCAGTGATGGCAGTGTCACCCCTCATTGGTGGCGTTGGTGTCACCCCGCATTGGTGTTAGTGTCACCTATTGGTGGTGCTGGTGTCACCCATTGGTGGCATCGGTGTCACCCCTTGGTGGTGTTGGTGTCACCCATTGGTGGCATTGGTGTCACCCTCAGTAGTGGTGGCATCGCCCCTCGGTGATGGCGGTGTCACCCCTCGGTGATGGCATTGGTGTCACCCCGCATTGGTATTGATGTCACCCATTGGTGGTGCTGGTGTCACCCTCAGTGGTGGCATTGGTGTCACCCCCCAGTGATGGCAGTGTCACCCCTCATTGGTGTTGGTGTCACCCATTGGTGGTGCTGGTGTCACCCTTAGTGGTGGCATTGGTGTCACCCCCCAGTGATGGCAGTGTCACCCCTCATTGGTGTTGGTGTCACCCATTGGTGGTGCTGGTGTCACCCTTAGTGGTGGCATTGGTGTCACCCCCCAGTGATGGCAGTGTCACCCCTCATTGGTGTTGGTGTCACCCATTGGTGGTGCTGGTGTCACCCTCAGTGGTGGCATTGGTGTCACCCCCCAGTGATGGCAGTGTCACCCCTCATTGGTGTTGGTGTCACCCATTGGTGGTGCTGGTGTCACCCTCAGTGGTGGCATTGGTGTCACCCCCCAGTGATGGCGGTGTCACCCCACATTGGTATTGATGTCACCCATTGGTGGTGCTGGTGTCACCCTCAGTGGTGGCATTGGTGTCACCCCCCAGTGATGGTGTCACCCCTCATTGGTGTTGGTGTCACTCCTCGTTGGTGGCATTGGTGTCACCCCCCAATGATGGTGGTGTCACCCACTGGTGGCGTTGGTGTCACCCCGCATTGGTGTTGGTGTCACCCATTGGTGGTGCTGGTGTCACCCTCAGTGGTGGCATTGGTGTCACCCTCAGTCGTGGTGGCATCACCCCTCGGTGATGATGGTGTCATCCATTGGTGGCATCGGTGTCACCCTCAGTAGTGGTGGTGTCACCCTTGGGTGGTGGCGGTGCCACCCATTGGTGGCATTGGTGTCACCCTCAGTAGTGGTGGTGTCGCCCCTTGGTGGTGTTGGTGTCACCCATTGGTGTCAGTGGTGTCACCCTCAGCAGTGGTGGTGTCACCCCTCGGTGATGGCAGTGTCACCCCTTGGTGGTGTTGGTGTCACCCCTTGGTGACGTTGGTGTCACCCTTTGGTGGTGGTGATGCCACCCTTTGGTGGCCCCAGTGTCGCCCATTGGTGGCGTTGATGTCACCCACTGGTGGCGTTGGTGTCACCCTCGTTGGTGGCAGCGTCCCCCCTCAATGGTGGCGGTGTCACCCCCCGTGTCCCCACATACCTGTTCTTCTGTCCACTCCGTGCTCGGTGACGTTGGGGTGGTGACATCGGGGTCTGGGGTCCGCGAGGTGACAGCGGGAGGTGACAGTGGGGGTGGCTCCGAGATTGGGGGGGACCTGAGGGGCACGGGGACAAGGGTCAAAGGGGGGAGGGGACAAAGCTGGGGACATGGGGACATGGCAGGGGAACAAAGGGGACATAGGAGACATTGGGACATTGGGGAGGGGGACAATGGGGACATAGGGGACAAGGGGGACACGGGGAGGAGGACACAAACAAGGATGGGGACACGGGGACGTGGAGAGAGGGACATAAAGGAGGCGGGGACGTGGGGAGGGGGACAGGGGACGTAGAGGGGCATGGGGACATGGGGAGGGGATATAGGGGACATAGGGACAGACAGAGGGGACATATGGGGACACAGGGTGGGGGGACATGGACTGGGTTGGGGACATGGGGACATGGAAGGAGGGACACAGGGGACATAGGGGACGTAGGAGACGTAAGAGGGCATGGGGACACTGGGACACTGGGGAGGGGGACATGGACAGGGATGGGGACATGGGGACATGAGAGGGGACAGTGGGGATATGGGGGGACATGGGGACATGAGAGGGGACACTGGGGATATGGGGGGGACATGGGGACATGAGAGGGGACACTGGGGATATGGGGGGGACATGGGGACTGGGGGAGGGGACATGGGGAGGACAGAGGGGACATGTGGGGACATGGGGTGGGGGGACATGGGCTGGGTTGGGAACATGGGGACATGGAGAGAGGGACATAGGGGACATAGGGGACATAGGGGACATAAGAGACGTAAGAGGGCGTGGGGACACTGGGACATTGGGGAGGGGGACATGGACAGGGATGGGGACATGGGGACATGAGAGGGGACACTGGGGATATGGGGGGGACATGGGGACATGAGAGGGGACACTGGGGATATGGGGGGGACATGGGGACATGAGAGGGGACACTGGGGATATGGGGGGACATGGGGACTGGGGGAGGGGACATAGGGGAGGACAGAGGGGACATGTGGGGACATGGGGTGGGGGACAGGGACAGGGATGGGGACATGGGGTCATGGGGAAAGGGACATCGGGGATGTGGGGACATGGCGAGAGGGACTTGGGGACGTCAGGACATTGGGGAGGGGACACGGAGATGGGGACGCAGAGGTGGGGACACAGGGGACGCCATCGGGGAGATGTGACCAGGGGACAGAGGACACTGCTGGGGACATCGCTGGGACACAGCCAGGGGACGCAGAGGGGACAGGGGACACAGAGGGGACACCACTGGGGACACGGCCGTGGGGATGGGGAGGTGAGAGAGGGACGTGGGCAGGGGACATGGAGAGGATGGGGACATGGGACAGGGACGTGGGGCAGGGAGGTGGCCATGGGGTGACAGGGACGTGGATGGTGGCCAGGGGACACAGAGGGGACAGGGGGACAGGGGGACAGGTACCGGTGTCCCCAGCTGTCACCCGGCTGCTGGGTCAGGTGGAGGTGACGGTGACGCGGTTCCTCGGCCAGCTCCTCTGTGTCACCAGCATGGTGTCACCTCCCCGAGGTGGCACTGTCCCCTGGTGTCACCTTCTCCCCGTGTCACCTCCCCACCATGTCATCCACCTCACAATGTCACCATCCCAGTGTCACCTCCCCACCATGTCACCACCCCACAGTGTCACTGTCCCACAGTGTCACCTCCCTCTGGTGCCACCTTCCCAGTGCGTCACTCTCCCAAGGTGTCACCTTCTCCCAGTGTCACCTCCTCCCATTGTCACCCACCACACAGTGTCACCATCCCAGTGTCACCTCCTCCCATTGTCACCTCCCCACCATGTCACTGTCCAGTGTTGTCACCTCCCCACAGTGTCACCCCTCCCCAGTGTCACCATCCCAGTGCCACCTTCTCCCAGTGTCACCTCCCCACCATGTCACCACCCCACAGAGTCACGGTCCCACAGTGTCACCTCCCTCTGGTGCCACCTTCCCAGTGCGTCACTTCTGTCCCAAGGTGTCACCTTCTCCCAGTGTCACCTCCTCACCGTGTCACCCACCCCATCGTGTCACCGTCCCACAGCGTCCCCTCCTCCCATTGTCACCCACCCCATCGTGTCACCCACCCAACGGTGTCACCTCCCCACAGTGTCACCCCCCCCCCACAGTGTCACCATCCCAGTGTCACCTCCTCCCAGTGTCACCGCCCCACCATGTCACCACCCCACAGTGTCACTGTCCCACAGTGTCACCTCCCTCTGGTGCCACCTTCCCAGTGCGTCACTTCTGTCCCAAGGTGTCACCTTCTCCCAGTGTCACCTCCTCCCATTGTCACCCACCTCACAGTGTCACCATCCCAGTGTCACCTCCTCCCATTGTCACCTCCCCACCATGTCACTGTCCAGTGTTGTCACCTCCCCACAGTGTCACCCCCCCCACAGTGTCATCATCCCAGTGTCACCTCCTCCCAGTGTCACCTCCCCACCATGTCACCACCCCACAATGTCACTGTCCCACAGTGTCACCTCCCTCTGGTGCCACCTTCCCAGTGCGTCGCTTCTGTCCCAAGGTGTCACCTTCTCCCAGTGTCACCTCCTCCCATTGTCACCCACCTCTCAGTGTCACCATCCCAGTGTCACCTCCTCCCATTGTCACCCACCTCACAGTGTCACCGTCCCACAGCGTCCCCTCCTCCCATTGTCACCCACCCCATTGTGTCACCCACCCAACGGTGTCACCTCCCCACAGTGTCACCTTCCCATCGTGTCACTGTCCCAACAGTGTCACCTCCTCCCATTGTCACCCCACGGCCACCACCAGCCCACTACACCATGCCACCACTGTGTCACCCTGCGGCCACCACTTTGTCACCCCATGACCGCCATATTGTCACCCCGTGGCCACCATCCTGTCACTCCATGGCCGCCATCTTGTCACCCCGTGGCCACCACCATCCCCCCATCCCATGGCCACCATCCTGTCACCCCAAGGTCACCATCCTGTCACCCTTTAGCCACCATTCTGTCACCCCATGGCCACCACCATCCCCCCACCCCAAGGCCACCACGGTGTCACCCCAAGGCCACCATTTTGTCACCCCATGGCCACCACCATCCCCCCACCCCAAGGCCACCATTTTGTCACCCCATGGCCACCACCATCCCCCCACCCCAAGGCCACCATTTTGTCACCCCATGGCCACCACCATCCCCCCACCCCAAGGCCACCATTTTGTCACCCCGTGGCCACCACCATCCCCCCCACCCCAAGGCCACCATCTTGTCACCCTTCAGTCACCACTCTGTCATCTCATGGCCACCGCCATCCCAGCACCCCATGGCTTTGTCACCCCAAGGCCACCACCCTGTCACCCCATGACCACCACAATGTCACCCCATGGCCACCACCTTGTCACCATGCAGCCGCCATTGTGTCACTCCATGGTCACCCCCTTCCCTTCCCAGTCCCCACCACATTGTCCTCAACGTCCCCATTGTCCCCATTGTCCCCAATTGTCCCCATTGTCCCCATTGTCCCCACTGTCCCCACTGTCCCCATTGTCTCCATTGACCCACTGTCCCCACTGTCCCCACTGTCCCCATTGACCCCATTGTTCCCATTGTCCCCATTGTTCCCATTGTCCCCACTGTCCCCATTGTCCCCACTGTCCCCACTGTCCCCACTGTCCCAACTGTCCCCACTGTCCCCATTGACCCCATTGACCCCACTGTCCCCACTGTCCCCATTGACCCAGTGTCCCAGTTGTCCCTACTGATCTCATTGACCCCATTGTCCTCAGTATCCCCATTGTCCCCATTGACCCCACTGTCCCTGTTGTCCCCATTGACCCCACTGCCCCATTGTCCCCAATGGCCCCACTGACCACAATGTTACTTTTGTCTCCAAATTTTGTCCCATTTTCCCCACCGTCCCCAATGTCCCCACTGACCCCATTGATCCCACTGTCCCCAATGGCCCCACTGACCCCATTGACCCCACTGTCCCCAATTGTCCCCACTGCCCCACTGTCCCCAATGGCCCCACTGACCCAATGTCCCATTTGACCCCATTGACCCCGTTGTCCCATTGTCCTCAATATCCCCATTGTTGTCCCCATCGTCCCCACTGCCCCGATGTCCCCACTGACCCCATTGACCCCATTGTCCCCAATAGCCCCATTTTTCCCACTGTCCAATTGTCCCCATTGTCCCCACTGACCCCTTGACCCCATTGTCCCCACTGACCCCATTGACTCCACTGTCCCCATTGTCCCCAATGGCCCCATTGACACCACTGACCCCATTGCCCCAGTGTCCCCACTGACCCCCTTGACCCCATTGTCCCCAATAGCCCCATTGACCCAGTGTCCCATTTGTCCCCATTGTCCCCACTGACCCCCTTGACCCCACTGTCCCCAATAGCCCCACTGACCCAGTGTCCCAATTGTCCCCATTGTCTACACTGACCCCATTGAACCCCATTGTCCCCAGTGTCCCCACTGACCCCATTGACCCATTGTCCCCAATAGCCCCATTGACCCAGTGTCCCAATTGTCCCCATTGTCCCCACTGACCCCTTGACTCCACTGTCCCCATTGTCCCCACTGACCCCATTGACCCCACTGACTCCAGTGGCCCCACTGACCCCATTGCCCCAGTGTCCCCACTGACTCCATTGACCCCATTGTCCCCAATAGCCCCATTGACCCAGTGTCCCAATTGTCCCCATTGTCTACACTGACCCCATTGAACCCCATTGTCCCCATTGTCCCCACTGACCCCATTGTCCCATTGTCCCCAATAGCCCCATTGACCCAGTGTCCCAATTGTCCCCATTGTCCCCATTGTCCCCACTGACCCCACTGACCCCAGTGTCCCCATTGACCTCAATATCCCCACTGTCCCCATTGTCCCCAGTGGCCCTACTGTCCCCTCTGTCCCCTCTGTCCCCTCTGTCCCCATACCCTTCATCTTCTCCAGTTGCACCGTGGCCTTCTGGGCTCCCAGCTCCTTCCACGTGGCCACCTCTCCTCTCACCGCGGCCACCTCCTCCTGCGCCATGGCCACCTCCCTGTGCCACGTGGCCACCTCTCCTCTCACTGCGGCCATCTCTTCCTGCGCCGTGGCCACCTCCCTGTGCCACGTGGCCACCTCTCCTGTCACCGTGGCCACCTCCTCCTTCCACGCGGCCACCTCAGCCCTCAGCGTGGCCACATCTCCCTTCAGCGTGGCCACCAGCTCCTGCCACGTGGCCACCTCGTCCTGCACCGTGGCCACCTGCCCTCTCACCGTGGCCACCTCCTCCTGCCACGTGGCCGCCTCGTCCTGCACCGTGGCCACCTGCCCTCTCACCGTGGCCGCCTCCTCCTGCCACGTGGCCGCCTCGTCCTGCACCGTGGCCACCTGCCCTCTCACCGTGGCTGCTTCCTCCTGCCACGTGGCCGCCTCGTCCTGCACCGTGGCCACCTGCCCTCTCACCGTGGCCGCCTCCTCCTGCCACGTGGCCGCCTCGTCCTGCACCGTGGCCACCTGCCCTCTCACCGTGGCTGCTTCCTCCTGCCACGTGGCCACCTCGTCCCGCACCGTGGCCACCTGCCCTCTCACCGTGGCCGCCTCCTCCTGCCACATGGCCGCCTCTCCTCTCACCTCCGTCACCTCCTGCCGCGTGGCCACCCTGTCCTGCGCCACGATCACCTCCTTCCACCACATGGCCACCTCGTCCCGCACCGCGGCCACTTCTTCTCTCATCGTGGCCACCTCCTCCTGCCACTCGGCCACCGTCTCCCGCACGGCGGCCGCCTCCTTCTGACACGTGGCCACCTCCGCCCTCAGCGTGGCCACCTGCCCCTGCCACGTGGCCACCTCGTCCTGCACCGTGGCCACCCTCCCTCCGACCGCGGCCACCTCCTTCCACCACGTGGCCTCTTCCTCCTGCCACGTGGCCACCCTCTCCCGCACCGTGGTGGCCTCCATCCTCCACGTGGCCACCTCGGCCTCCAGCGTGGCCACCTGCTCCTGCCACGTGCTCAGCTCGTCCTGCAGAGCCGTGGCCCTGCTGGTGGCCGTGGCCGCCTGGGCCCTGGCGGTGGCCAAATCTCGCTCCATCTGCCCCCATTGGGCCACCTGGCCGGCCTGCAGAGCGCCCAGCTCCTCCTGCAGCGTCCCCAGCTCCGCCTGCAGCGTCCCCAGTGAGGCTGGGGGGGGAGAAGGTGGGGGGTGAGCAATGGGGTGGGTGTGGGGTCAGGGGGCACTTGGGGGCAATGGGGTGGATGTGGGGTCAGGGGGCACATAGGGGCAATGGGGGCGTGTGGGGTCAGGGGGCACATAGGGGCAATGGGGGCGTGTGGGGTCAGGGGGCATTTGGGGGTAGGGGGGTGTGTGGGGTGAGGGGGCGCTTGGGAGCAATGGGGTGGGTGTGGGGTCAGGGGGCACATAGGGGCAATGGGGGGGTGTGGGGTCAGGGGGCTCATAGGGGCAATGGGGTGGGTGTGGGGTCAGGGGGCACATAGGGACAATGGGGGGGTGTGGGGTCAGGGGGCACATAGGGGCAATGGGGGGGTGTGGGGTCAGGGGGCACATAGGGGCAATGGGGGGGTGTGGGGTCAGGGGGCACATAGGGGCAATGGGGTGGGTGTGGGGTCAGGGGGCACATAGGGGCAATGGGGGGGTGTGGGGTCAGGGGGCACATAGGGGCAATGGGGTGGGTGTGGGGTCAGGGGGCACATAGGGGCAATGGGGGGGTGTGGGGTCAGGGGGCTCATAGGGGCAATGGGGGGGTGTGGGGTCAGGGGGCTCATAGGGGCAATGGGGGCGTGTGGGGTCAGGGGGCACATAGGGGCAATGGGGGGGTGTGGGGTCAGGGGGCACATAGGGGCAATGGGGTGGGTGTGGGGTCAGGGGGCACATAGGGGCAATGGGGGCGTGTGGGGTCAGGGGGCACATAGGGGCAATGGGGTGGGTGTGGGGTCAGGGGGCACATAGGGGCAATGGGGGGGTGTGGGGTCAGGGGGCACATAGGGGCAATGGGGTGGGTGTGGGGTCAGGGGGCACATAGGGGCAATGGGGGGGTGTGGGGTCAGGGGGCTCATAGGGGCAATGGGGGGGTGTGGGGTCAGGGGGCTCATAGGGGCAATGGGGGCGTGTGGGGTCAGGGGGCACATAGGGGCAATGGGGGGGTGTGGGGTCAGGGGGCACATAGGGGCAATGGGGTGGGTGTGGGGTCAGGGGGCACATAGGGGCAATGGGGGGGTGTGGGGTCAGGGGGCACATAGGGGCAATAAGGGGGTGTGGGGTCAGGGGGCACATAGGGGCAATGGGGGGGTGTGGGGTCAGGGGGCACATAGGGGCAATGGGGTGGGTGTGGGGTCAGGGGGCACATAGGGGCAATGGGGGGGTGTGGGGTCAGGGGGCACATAGGGGCAATGGGGTGGGTGTGGGGTCAGGGGGCTCATAGGGGCAATGGGGGGGGTGTGGGGTCAGGGGGCACATAGGGGCAATGGGGTGGGTGTGGGGTCAGGGGGCACATAGGGGCAATGGGGGGGTGTGGGGTCAGGGGGCTCATAGGGGCAATGGGGTGGGTGTGGGGTCAGGGGGCACATAGGGGCAATGGGGTGGGTGTGGGGTCAGGGGGCACATAGGGGCAATGGGGGGGTGTGGGGTCAGGGGGCACATAGGGGCAATGGGGTGGGTGTGGGGTCAGGGGGCACTTGGGGGCAATGGGGTGGGTGTGGGGTCAGGGGGCTCATAGGGGCAATGGGGGGGGTGTGGGGTCAGGGGGCACATAGGGGCAATGGGGGGGTGTGGGGTCAGGGGGCTCATAGGGGCAATGGGGTGGGTGTGGGGTCAGGGGGCACATAGGGGCAATGGGGGGGTGTGGGGTGAGGGGGCTCATAGGGGCAATGGGGGGGTGTGGGGTCAGGGGGCACATAGGGGCAATGGGGTGGGTGTGGGGTCAGGGGGCACATAGGGGCAATGGGGTGGGTGTGGGGTCAGGGGGCACATAGGGGCAATGGGGGGGTGTGGGGTCAGGGGGCACATAGGGGCAATGGGGGGGGTGTGGGGTCAGGGGGCACATAGGGGCAATGGGGGCGTGTGGGGTCAGGGGGCACATAGGGGCAATGGGGGGGTGTGGGGTCAGGGGGCACATAGGGGCAATGGGGGGGTGTGGGGTCAGGGGGCTCATAGGGGCAATGGGGGGGTGTGGGGTCAGGGGGCACATAGGGGCAATGGGGGGCTGTGGGGTCAGGGGGCTCATAGGGGCAATGGGGGGGTGTGGGGTCAGGGGGCACATAGGGGCAATGGGGGGGTGTGGGGTCAGGGGGCACATAGAGGCAATGGGGTGGGTGTAGGGTCAGGGGGCACATAGGGGCAATGGGGTGGGTGTGGGGTCAGGGGGCACATAGGGGCAATGGGGGGGTGTGGGGTCAGGGGGCACATAGGGGCAATGGGGGGGTGTGGGGTCAGGGGGCACATAGGGGCAATGGGGGGGTGTGGGGTCAGGGGGCACATAGGGGCAATGGGGGGGTGTGGGGTCAGGGGGCACATAGGGGCAATGGGGTGGGTGTGGGGTCAGGGGGCACATAGGGGCAATGGGGGGGTGTGGGGTCAGGGGGCACATAGGGACAATGGGGTGGGTGTGGGGTCAGGGGGCACATAGGGGCAATGGGGTGGGTGTGGGGTCAGGGGGCACATAGGGGCAATGGGGGGGTGTGGGGTCAGGGGGCACATAGGGGCAATGGGGTGGGTGTGGGGTCAGGGGGCACATAGGTGCAATGGGGGGGTGTGGGGTCAGGGGGCACATAGGGGCAATGGGGTGGGTGTGGGGTCAGGGGGCACATAGGGGCAATGGGGTGGGTGTGGGGTCAGGGGGCACATAGGGGCAATGGGGGGCTGTGGGGTGAGGGGGCACATAGGGGCAATGGGGTGGGTGTGGGGTCAGGGGGCACATAGGGACAATGGGGGGGTGTGGGGTCAGGGGGCACATAGGGGCAATGGGGGGGTGTGGGGTCAGGGGGCACATAGGGGCAATGGGGTGGGTGTGGGGTCAGGGGGCACATAGGGGCAATGGGGTGGGTGTGGGGTCAGGGGGCACATAGGGACAATGGGGGGGTGTGGGGTCAGGGGGCTCATAGGGGCAATGGGGTGGGTGTGGGGTCAGGGGGCACATAGGGGCAATGGGGGGGTGTGGGGTCAGGGGGCACAATAGGGGCAATGGGGGGGTGTGGGGTCAGGGGGCACATAGGGGCAATGGGGGGGTGTGGGGTCAGGGGGCACATAGGGGCAATGGGGGGGTGTGGGGTCAGGGGGCACATAGGGGCAATGAGGTGGGTGTGGGGTCAGGGGGCACAATAGGGGCAATGGGGTGGGTGTGGGGTCAGAGGGCACATAGGGGCAATGGGGGCGTGTGGGGTCAGGGGGCATTTGGGGGTAGGGGGGTGTGTGGGGTGAGGGGGCGCTTGGGGGCAATGGAGGGGTGTGGGGTCAGGGGGCATTTGGGGGTAGGGGGCTGTGAGGTGAGGGGGTACTTAAGGGCAATGGGGCGGATGTGGGGCACTTGGGGGGCAATGGGGGGGTGTGGGGTGATGGGACGCTTGAGGGGTAACAGGGTGTGAGTGGAGTGAGGGGTCCTTGGGGGGCAATTTGGGGGTGAGGGGCACTTGGGGGCAGAGAGGATGAAGGTGTGGGATGGAGGGGCACTTAGGGGGCAGAGGGGTGTGTGTGGGGAAGGGGGCACATGTGGAGTGAGGGGGGTATGGGGTGGGGGACACTTGGGGGTAATGGGGGTGTGGGGTCAGGGGGCATTTGGGGATAGGGGGGTGTGTGGGGTGGGGGGCACTTAGGCGTAATGAGGGGTGTGGGGTCAGGGGGCGCTTGGGGGTAGGGGGGCTGTGAGGTGAGGGGGTAATTGAGGGCAATGGGGCGAATGTGGGGCACTTGGGGGGCAAAGGGGGGTGTGGGGTGATGGGACGCTTGGGGGGTAACAGGGTGTGAGTGGAGTGAGGGGTCCTTGGGGGGCAATGGGGGGTGAGGGGCACTTGGGGGCAGAGAGGATGAAGGTGTGGGAAGGAGAATGACTTAGGGGGCAGAGGGGTGCGTGTGGGGTGGGGGGCACATGGGGAGTGAGGGGGGTATGGGGTGGGGGACACTTGGGGGTAATGGGGGTGTGGGGTGAGGGGGCATTTGGGGATAGGGGGGTGTGTGGGGTGGGGGGGTAATTGAGGGCAATGGGGCAGATGTGGGGTCAGGAGCACTTGGGGGGTAAACGGGGGGTGGGGTGAGAGGCACATGGGGGGAGATGGGGGGCTGTGGGGTGGGGGGCAATGGGGTGCAATGGGGTGGGTGTGGGGTGGGGGGCACTTGGGGTTGGGGGGGTCTGTGGGGTCAGGGGGCACTTGGGGGTAATGGGAGGGGTGTGGGGTGGGAGGCACTTGGGGGGCGGGGGTTGGGTGGCCTGAGGGGGTTACTTGGGGGGCAGGGAGTGTGGGGTGAGGGGCTCTTGTGGGGCAATGGGGCGGGTGTGGGGGGGGGGCCCTCATCCCTATAGGGTTCCCATCCCTATATGGTGTCTGTCCCTATGGGGTCTCAGTCCCTATGGGGCCTCTGTCCCTATGGGGTATCTGTCCCTATGGGGTCTCAGTCCCTATAGGGTCCCCTCCCTATGGGGTCTCTGTCCCTATGGGGTCTCAGTCCCTATAGGATCCCTTCCCTATAGGGTTTCTGTCCCTATGGGGTCACAGTCCCTATAGGATCCCCTCCCTATCCCCTCCCTATGGGGTCTCTGTCCCTATGGGGTCTCAGTCCCTATGGGGTGTCTGTCCCTATGGAGTCTCTATCGCTATGGGGTTTCTGTCCCTATGGGCTCTCAGTCCCTATGGGGTCTCAGTCCCTATGGGGTCCCAGCCCCTATGGGGTCTCAGTCCCTATGGGGTCTTTATCGCTATGGGGTCTCAGTCCCTATAGGGTCTCAGTCCCTATGGGGTCTCTGTCCCTATGGGGTCTCTGTCCCTATGGGGCTTCTGTCCCTATAGGGTCTCAGACCCTATGGGGTCTCTGTCCCTATGGGGTCTCTATCGCTATGGGGTCTCTGTCCCTATGGGGTCCCAGCCCCTATGGGTCTCTGTCCCTATGGGGTCTCTATCACTATGGGGTCTCTATCCTTATGGCGTCTCTGTCCCTATGGGATGTCTGTCCCTATGGGGTCTCAGTCCCTACAGGGTCCCATCCCTATGGGATCTCTGTCCCTATAGAGTTCCCTCTTTATGGGATCTCAGTCCCTATGGGGTCTCTGTCCCTATGGGGTCTCAGTCCCTACAGGGTCTCAGTCCCTATGGGGTCTCTGTCCCTATAGAGTTCCCTCTTTATGGGGTCTCTGTCCCTATAGAGTTCCCTCTTTATGGGGTGTCTGTCCCTATGGGGTCTCAGTCCCTATAGGGTCCACTCCCTATGGGGCCTCTGTCCCTATGGGGTCTCTGTCCCTACGGGGTCTCAGTCCCTATGGGGCCTCTGTCCCGATGGGGCCTCTGTCCCTATAGGGTCCCTGTCCCTATGGGGTCTCTGTCCCTATGGGGTCTCTATCGCTATGGGGCCTCTGTCTCTATGGGGCCTCTGTCCCGATGGGGCCTCTGTCCCTATAGGGTCCCTGTCCCTATGGGGTCTCCGTCCCTATGGGGTCTCTATCACTATGGGGCCTCTGTCCCTATGGGGCCTCTGTCCCTATGGGGTCTCAGTCCCTATGGGGTCTCAGTCCCTATAGGATCCCTTCCCTATAGGGTTTCTGTCCCTATGGGGTCTCAGTCCCTATAGGGTCCCCTCCCTATGGGGTCTCAGTCCCTATGGGGTCTCTGTCCCTATGGGGTATCTGTCCCTATAGGGTATCTGTCCCTATAGGGTCCCTTCCCTATAGGGTTTCTGTCCCTATGTGGTCTCAGTCCCTATAGGGTCCCCTCCCTATGGGGTCTCTGTCCCTATGGGGTCTCAGTCCCTATGGGGTCTCTGTCCCTATGGGGCCTCTGTCCCTATGGGGTCTCTGTCCCTATGGGGTCTCAGTCCCTATGGGGCCTCTGTCCCTATGGGGCCTCTGTCCCTATGGGGTCTCTGTCCCTATGGGGTCTCAGTCCCTATGGGGTCTCTGTCCCTATGGGGCCTCTGTCCCTATGGGGTCTCTGTCCCTATGGGGTCTCAGTCCCTATGGGGCCTCTGTCCCTATGGGGCCTCTGTCCCTATGGGGTCTCTATTGCTATGGGGTTTCTGTCCCTATGGGGTCTCAGTCCCTATGGGGTCTCAGTCCCTATGGGGTCTCTGTCCCTATGGGGTCTCTATCGCTATGGGGTTTCTGTCCCTATGGGGTCTCTGTCCCTATAGGGTCCTGTCCCTATGGGGTCTTTATCGCTATGGGGTCTCAGTCCCTACAGGGTCCCATCCCTATGGGGTCTCTGTCCCTATAGAGTTCCCTCTTTATGGGGTCTCTGTCCCTATGGGGTCTTTATCGCTATGGGGTCTCAGTCCCTATGGGGCCTCTGTCCCTATGGGGTCTTTATCGCTATGGGGTCTCAGTCCCTATGGGGTCTCTGTCCCTATAGGGTCTCAGTCCCTATGGGGTCCCAGCCCCTATGGGTCTCTGTCCCTATGGGGTGTCTATCACTATGGGGTCTCTATCCTTATGGGGTCTCTGTCCCTATGGGATGTTTGTCCCTATGGGGTCTCAGTCCCTACAGGGTCCCATCCCTATGGGGTCTCTGTCCCTATAGAGTTCCCTCTTTATGGGGTCTCTGTCCCTATAGAGTTCCCTCTTTATGGGGTGTCTGTCCCTATGGGGTCTCAGTCCCTATAGGGTCCACTCCCTATGGGGCCTCTGTCCCTATGGGGTCTCTGTCCCTACGGGGTCTCTGTCCCTATGGGGCCTCTGTCCCGATGGGGCCTCTGTCCCTATGGGGTTTCTGTCCCTATGGGGTCTCAGTCCCTATAGGGTCCCCTCCCTATGGGGTCACTGTCCCTATGGGGTCTCTGTCCCTATGGGGTCTCAGTCCCTATGGGGTCTCTGTCCCTATGGGGTCTCAGTCCCTATGGGGTCTCTGTCTCTATGGGGTCTCAGTCCCTATGGGGTCTCTGTCCCTATGGGGTCTCTGTCCCTATAGGGTCTCAGTCCCTATGGGGTCCCAGCCCCTATGGGTCTCTGTCCCTATGGGGTGTCTATCACTATGGGGTCTCTATCCTTATGGGGTCTCTGTCCCTATGGGATGTTTGTCCCTATGGGGTCTCAGTCCCTACAGGGTCCCATCCCTATGGGGTCTCTGTCCCTATAGAGTTCCCTCTTTATGGGGTCTCTGTCCCTATAGAGTTCCCTCTTTATGGGGTGTCTGTCCCTATGGGGTCTCAGTCCCTATAGGGTCCCCTCCCTATGGGGTCACTGTCCCTATGGGGTCTCTGTCCCTATGGGGTCTCAGTCCCTATGGGGTCTCTGTCCCTATGGGGTCTCAGTCCCTATGGGGTCTCTGTCCCTATGGGGTCTCTGTCCCTATGGGGTCTCTATCCTTATGGGGTCTCTGTCCCTATGGGGTGTCTATCGCTATGGGGTCTGTGTCCCTATGGGGTCTCAGTCCCTATGGGTCCCATCCCTATGGGTCCCAGCCCCTATGGGTCCCCCTCCCCATTCCTGCTCACCCCTCCCCTCCATGGTGGCTCCGCTGTCCCGGTAACCAGCAATGGGAGACGGAACCGGAACCCACGGCACCAGTGCAACCAGTGCCACCAGTAACACCAGTAACACCAGTAACACCAGTGCCACCAGTAACACCAGTAACACCAGTAACACCAGTAACACCAGTAACACCAGTAGCACCAGTGCAACCAGTGCCACCAGTGCCACCAGTAACACCAGTAACACCAGTAACACCAGTAACACCAGTGCAACCAGTGCCACCAGTAACACCAGTAACACCAGTAACACCAGTAACACCAGTAACACCAGTAGCACCAGTGCAACCAGTGCCACCAGTAACACCAGTAACACCAGTAACACCAGTAACACCAGTGCAACCAGTGCCACCAGTAACACCAGTAACACCAGTAACACCAGTAACACCAGTGCAACCAGTGCCACCAGTAACACCAGTAACACCAGTAACACCAGTAACACCAGTGCCACCAGTGCCACCAGTAACACCAGTAACACCAGTAACACCAGTGCCACCAGTGCCACCAGTAACACCAGTAACACCAGTAACACCAGTGCCACCAGTGCCACCAGTAACACCAGTAACACCAGTAACACCAGTAACACCAGTAACACCAGTGCAACCAGTAACACCAGTAACACCAGTAACACCAGTGCCACCAGTAACACCAGTAACACCAGTAACACCAGTGCAACCAGTGCCACCAGTAACACCAGTAACACCAGTAACACCAGTGCCACCAGTGCCACCAGTGCCACCAGTAACACCAGTAACACCAGTAACACCAGTGCAACCAGTAACACCAGTGCCACCAGTAACACCAGTAACACCAGTGCCACCAGTAACACCAGTAACACCAGTAACACCAGTAACACCAGTAACACCAGTGCAACCAGTGCCACCAGTA
Organism: Tympanuchus pallidicinctus; assembly: GCF_026119805.1. Taxonomy (NCBI): domain Eukaryota; kingdom Metazoa; phylum Chordata; class Aves; order Galliformes; family Phasianidae; genus Tympanuchus; species Tympanuchus pallidicinctus. The sequence continues at coordinate 44,158 of NW_026294626.1, read as the reverse complement.
ACACCAGTAACACCAGTAACACCAGTGCCACCAGTAACACCAGTAACACCAGTAACACCAGTAACACCAGTAACACCAGTGCAACCAGTGCCACCAGTAACACCAGTAACACCAGTAACACCAGTGCCACCAGTAACACCAGTAACACCAGTAACAACAGTAACACCAGTAGCACCAGTGCAACCAGTGCCACCAGTAACACCAGTAACACCAGTAACACCAGTAACACCACTAACACCAGTAACACCAGTGCCACCAGTAACACCAGTAACACCAGTAACACCAGTAACAACAGTAACACCAGTAGCACCAGTGCAACCAGTGCCACCAGTAACACCAGTAACACCAGTAACACCAGTAACACCAGTGCAACCAGTGCCACCAGTAACACCAGTAACACCAGTAACACCAGTGCAACCAGTGCCACCAGTAACACCAGTAACACCAGTATCACCAGTGCCACCAGTGCCACCAGTAACACCAGTAACACCAGTAACACCAGTGCAACCAGTGCCACCAGTAACACCAGTAACACCAGTATCACCAGTGCCACCAGTGCCACCAGTAACACCAGTAACACCAGTAACACCAGTGCATCCAGTGCCACCAGTAACACCAGTAACACCAGTAACACCAGTAACACCAGTGCATCCAGTGCCACCAGTGCATCCAGTGCCACCAGTAACACCAGTAACACCAGTAACACCAGTAACACCAGTAGCACCAGTAACACCAGTATCACCAGTAGCACCAGTGCAACCAGTGCCACCAGTAACACCAGTAACACCAGTATCACCAGTGCCACCAGTGCCACCAGTAACACCAGTAACACCAGTAACACCAGTATCACCAGTGCCACCAGTGCCACCAGTAACACCAGTAGCACCAGTGCCACCAGTAACACCAGTAACACCAGTAACACCAGTAACACCAGTAGCACCAGTATCACCAGTAACACCAGTAACACACCAGTATCACCAGTAACACCAGTAACACCACTATAACCAGCACCAGTAACACCAGTAACACCGGTAACACCAGTATCACCAGTAACATCATTGTCACCAGTAACACCAGTAACACCAGTAACACCAGTAAAACAGCATCATCACCAGTAACACCAGTATCACCAGTATCACCAGTATCACCACTATAACCAGCACCAGTAACACCAGTACAGATACTATAACCAGTCACACCAGTATCACCAGTATCACACCAGTATCACCAGTATCACCACTATAACTAGCACCAGTAACACCAGTACAGATACTATAGCCAGTACCACCAGTATCACCATTTTTCGGGTCACCATTGGGATCACTATTGGGGTCCCACTTGGGGTCACCTTTGGGGTCTCCTTTGGGATCACTATTGGGGTCTCACTCGGGGTCACATTTGGGGTCTACTTTGGGGTCACGTTTGAGGCCCCATTTGGGGTCACCTTTGGAGTCACCATTGGGGTCCCATTTGTGCTCCCATTTGGGGTCACGTTTGGGGTCTCCTTTGGGATCACTATTGGGGTCCCACTCGGGGTGACACTTGGGGTCACGTTTGGGGTCACGTTTGAGGCCCCATTTGGGGCCACCTTTAGGGTCACCATTGGGGTCCCATTTGTGCTCCCATTTGGGGTCACCTTTGGGGTCACCTTTGGGGTCACCATTGGGATCACTATTGGGGTCCCACTTGGGGTCACCTTTGGGGTCTCCTTTGGGATCACTATTGGGGTCCCACTCGGGGTGACACTTGGGGTCACGTTTGGGGTCACGTTTGGGGTCACCATTGGGATCACTATTGGGGTCCCACTCGGGGTGACACTTGGGGTTACCGCTGGGTTTATATTTGGGGTCACGTTTGGGGTCCCACTCGGCGTCACATTTCGGTTCACCATTGGGGTCCCATGTGAGCTCCCATTTGGGGCCACCTTTAGGGTCACCATTGGGGTCCCATGTGAGCTCCCATTTGGGGTCACGTTTGGGGTCACCATTGGGATCACTATTGGGGTCCCACTCGGGGTGACATTTGGGTTCACATTCGAGGTCACCTTTGGGGTCACACGTGGGGTGACACATGGGGTCAGTGCTGGGTTCACCTTTGGGGTCCCATTTGCGGTCAAGTTTGGGGTCACCTTTTGGGGTCACCCTTTGGGGTCCCGCTTGGGCTTATCTTTGCAGTCACCTGAAAACACATTTGGGGTCATAGTTGGGGTCACTTGGGATCACAATTGGGGACCCCTTTAGGGTCACGCTTGGGGTCACACGGGGTCGCACTGATGTCACATTTGGGGTCGCATTTTGGGGTCTTCCACCCCCCTTCAAAAAAAAAAACCCTAAGAAAAAATGAGTGGAAGCTTTGGGGCTCGTCCGGGATTTGAACCCGGGACCTCTCGCACCCTAAGCGAGAATCATACCCCTAGACCAACGAGCCGCCGGACGACTGATAGCGTCTAGTAGGGAAGGGGTCACAAAGGGGCGGCCCCGAAATGGGACCCAAAAAGGACGCGGACCCCAAAAGTGTCCCCAAATTGACCCCAAAGTGAGACCCCAAATGGAACCCCCACATCTGCCCCCAACGCCCAGACGCCCCATAACTGCCCCAGATCTGCCCCATAACCACTCCACAACCACCCCACAACCACCCCATAACCACCCCATAACCACTCCACAACCACCCCACAACCACCCCATAACCACCCCACAACCACCCCATAATCACCCCATAACCACCCTACAACCACCCCACAACCACTCCACATCCACCCCATAACCACCCCACAACCACCCCACAACCACCCCATAACCACCCCATAACCACCCCACATCCACCCCATAACCACCCCACAATCACCCCACAACCACCCCATAACCGTCCCACAACCACCCCACAACCACCCTACAACCACCCCATAACCACCCCACAACCACCCCATAACCACCACACAAGCACCCCACAACCTCTCCATAACTGCCCCATAACCACCCCATAACCACCCCATAACTGCCTCAGATCTGCTCCGTATCAGTCCCACAACCGCCCCATAACCGCCCTCTGTCTGCCCCATAACCATCCCACAACCACCCCAAGTGACGCCACAGCCACCAATCGACCCTTAACCACCCTAAGTGGCCCCACAACCACCCCACGACCACCCCATAACCACCCCACAACCACCCCACGACCACCCCGTAACCACCCCACAACCACCCCATAACCACCCCATAACCACCCCATAACCACCCCACAACCACCCCACAACCACCCTACAACCACCCCATAACCACCCCACAATCACCCCACAACCACCCCATAACCACCCCATAACCACCCCACAACCACCCCATAACCACCCCATAACCACCCCATAACCACCCCACAACCACCCTACAACCACCCCATAACCACCCCACAATCACCCCACAACCACCCCACAACCACCCTACAACCACCCCATAACCACCCCACAATCACCCCATAACCACCCCACAACCACCCTACAACCACCCCATAACCACCCCATCCCCACCACATAACCACCCCACAACCACCCCACAACCACCCCATAACCACCCCACAACCACCCCACAACTACCCTACCCCACAACCACCCCACTTCCACCCCACAACCACCCCATAACCACCCCACAACCATCCCATAACCACCCCACTTCCACCCCACAACCACCCCATAACCACCCCATAACCACCCCACTTCCACCCCACAACCACCCCACAATCACCCCAAACCACCCCACAACTACCCTACCCCACAACCACCCCACAACCACCCCATAACCACCCAATAACCACCCCACAACCACCCCATAACCACCCCATAACCACCCCACAACCACCCCACTTCCACCCCACAACCACCCCATAACCACCCCACAACCACCCCATAACCACCCCATAACCACCCCGTAACCCCCCCATAATCACCCCATAACCACCCCATAACCACCCCATAATCAGCCCATAACCACCCCACAACCACCCCACAACCACCCTACAACCACCCCATAACCACCCCACAATCACCCCACAACCACCTCATAACCACCCCACAACCACCCCATAACCACCCCATCCCCACCACATAACCACCCCACAACCACCCCATAACCACCCCATCCCCACCACATAACCACCCCACAACCACCCCATAACCACCCCACAACCATCCCATAACCACCCCAAACCACCCCACAACTACCCTACCCCACAACCACCCCATTCCCACCCCACAACCACCCCACCCCATAACCGCCCCAATTGACCCCACAACCGCCCCCAACCCCCCTCCCTTCGCCCCCCCCCCCCCCCGCTGATCCCCTTAGGGGCTCTTAGTCCCCAATCCGGGCTTAGCGCCCAAATCCCTCCGTGTACCGCGGCTGAAGCGCTCATCCCCGCTCATCCCCTAATCCTCTTGGCCCCATATATGAGACCCCACAGCGCCCACAGCCCCCCACTGCCGCCCCGCTGCCCCCGATCACCACCCGCCGCCCCATCGCCGCCCCATCGCCGCCCCATCGCCACCCCATTGTCCCCCCCGACCGCCACCCCATTGCCACCCCATTGTCCCCCCGACCGCCCCCCCATTGCCACCCCATTGCCCCCCCCGACCACCACCCCATTGCCACCTCATTGTCCCCCCCCGACCACCACCCCATTGCCACCCCATTGCCCCCCCCGACCACCCCCCCATTGCCACCCCATTGACCCCCCGACCACCACCCCATTGCCACCCCATTGCCCCCCCCGACCGCCACCCCATTGCCACCCCATTGTCCCCCCCTACCTCCATCCCATTGCCACCCCATTGTCCCCCCCGACCGCCACCCCATTGCCACCCCATTGTCCCCCCCCGACCGCCACCCCATTGCCACCCCATCATCCCCCCCACCGCCACCCCATTGCCACCCCATTGCCCCCGCCGACCGCCCCCCCATTGACCCCCCGACCACCCCCCCATTGCCACCCATTGTCCCCCCCCGACCTCCACCTCATTGCCACCCCATTGCCCCCCCCGACCACCCCCCCATTGCCACCCCATTGACCCCCCGACCACCCCCCCATTGCCACCCCATCATCCCCCCCACCGCCACCCCATTGCCACCCCCATTGCCCCCCCCGACCGCCACCCCATTGCCACCCCACTGTCACCCTTCACTGCTGCCCTACAGCCTCCCCCCATTGCCCCCAATAGCCACCCCATCACTGCCACCCCATTGCCACCCCATTGCCCCCAACAGCCACCCCACTGCCGCCCCCCTTTGCCACCCCATTGCCACCCCATTTCCCCCAACAGCCACCCCATTGCTGCCCCATTGCCACCCCATTTCCCCCAATAGCCACCCCATCGCTGCCCCCCACTGCCACCCCATTGCCCCCAGTCGTTACCCTCCCTCTCTGCCCCCCATCTCTGACCCCCATCTCTGACCCCAATCTCCCCCTCATTCTCCCCCACAGCCCCCCATCTCTGCCCTCCTTCACCACCCCATTCTCTGCAATAGCCACCCCCCATCACCACCCCCCATATCCTACCCCCATCACCACCCCATTCTCCCCATCTCCACCCCCCATCTCTGCCCCCCATCACCACCCCATACCTCCACCCCATTCTCCCTAAAAGCCACCCCATATCCCAGCCCCCCATCACAACCCCATTCTCCCCAATAGCCACCCCCATCTCTGCCCCCCATCACCACCCCATACCACCACCCCCCACCGCCACCCCATTCTCCATCACCACCCCATATCCCAGCCCCCCATCGCCACCCCATTCTCCCCAATAGCCACCCCTATCTCTGCCCCCATCACCACCCCACACCACCACCCCATTCTCCCTAAAAGCCACCCCATATCACAGCCCCCCACCGCCACCCCATCCTCCCCAATAGCCACCCCTATCTCTGCCCCCCATCTCTGCCCCCATCTCTGCCCCCCATCACCACCCCATTCTCCCTAAAAGCCACCCCATATCACAACCCCCCATCACAACCCCATATCACCGCCCCCCACCGCCACCCCATTCTCCTCAATAGCCACCCCTATCTCTACCCCCCATTCTGCCCCCATCTCTGCCCCCCATCACCACCCCATTTTCCCTCATCACCACCCCCCATCACCACCCCATATCACCACCCCACCCCACCGCCCCCCACTGCCACCCCATTCTCCCTAAAAGCCACCCCGTATCACAACCCCCCATCACCACCCCATAACACCACCCCATATCACCACCCCCCATCACCACCCCATTCTCTCTAAAAGCCACCCCATATCACCACCCCATATCACCACCCCATACCACCACCCCATATCACCACCCCACACCACCGCCCCACCGCCACCCCATTCTCCCTAAAAGCCACCCCATATCGCCACCCCATATCACCACCCCATATCACCACCCCATATCACCACCCCATATCACCACCCCATACCACCACCCCATATCACCACCCCATACCACCACCCCATAACACCACCCCATATCACCACCCCATACCACCACCCCATATCACCACCCCACCCCACCGCCCCCCACTGCCACCCCATTCTCCCCTATCACCACCCCCCATCACCACCCCCCATCACCGCCCCATTCTCCCTCCTCACCACTCCCCATTCACCACCGCCCCCCAGCACCCCCCCATTCCCCCCACCAGCCTCCCCCACCGCTGCCCCCCACCTCGGCCCCCCGCCATGTCCTCGGACGACGACTTCTACCTGTTCGCCAACGGCTCGGTGCCGGGTCCGTGGGACGGCCCTCAGTACCACATCGCCCCGCCGTGGGCCTTCTACCTGCAGACGGCCTTCATGGGCTCCGTCTTCGCCGTGGGGACCCCCCTGAACGCCGTGGTGCTGTGGGTCACCGTGCGCTACAAGCGCCTGCGCCAACCCCTCAACTACATCCTGGTCAACATCTCGGCCAGCGGCTTCATCTCCTGCATCCTCAGCGTCTTCGTCGTCTTCGTGTCCAGCGCCCGCGGATACTTTGTGTTTGGGAAGAGGGTCTGCGAGCTGGAGGCCTTCGTGGGCACCACCGGGGGTACGGGGGGGCTATGGGGTGGGTGGGGGGCTGTAGGGTCTGTAGGGTCAGCGTGGGGTTGGTCATTCTCATGGGCTTCCTCCCATTGGGTGGGTGACCTCACAGAGATGGTTGAGTGGTGGTTGATTGACCCCATAGAGTTGATTGACCCCATAGAGTTGACCCCATAGAGTTGACACCATAGGGTTGGTAGTGGTTGACCCCATAGGGTTGGATGGGTGGTGGTTGACCCCATAGGGTTGGTTGAGTGGTAGTAGACCCCATAGCGTTGACCCCATAGGGTTGGATGGGTGGTACTTGACCCCATAGGGTTGGTTGGGTGGTAGTAGAGCCCATAGCGTTGACCCCATAGGGTTGGATGGGTGGTGGTTGACCCCATGGGGTTGGTGTGGGGCAGAGCCCAGAGCTACTTTGTCTTTGGGAAGAGGGTCTGCGAGCTGGAGGCCTTCGTCGGCACCACCGGGGGTACGGGGGGGCTATGGGGTGGGTGGGGGGCTGTAGGGTCTGTAGGATCAGTGTGGGGTTGGTCATCCTCATGGGCTTCCTCCCATAGGGTTGTTCCAGTTGGGTTGGTTGGTGGTTGACCTCATAGAGATGGTTGAGTGGTGGTTGATCCCATAGAGTTGGCCCCATAGAGTTGATCCCATGGGGTTGCTCCCATAGGGTTGGTAGTGGTTGACCCCATAGGGTTGGATGGGTGGTGGTTGACCCCATGGGGTTGGTGTGGGGCAGAGCCCAGAGCTACTTTGTGTTTGGGAAGAGGGTCTGCGAGCTGGAGGCCTTCGTGGGCACCACCGGGGGTACGGGGGGGCTATGGGGTGGGTGGGGGGCTGTAGGGTCTGTATGGCCAGAGAGGTTGGTCATCCTCATGGGCTTCCTCCCATAGGGTTGTTCCAGTTGGGTTGGTTGGTGGTTGACCTCATAGAGATGGTTGAGTGGTGGTTGATTGACCCCATAGAGTTGATTGACCCCATAGAGTTGACCCCATAGAGTTGACACCATAGGGTTGGTAGTGGTTGACCCCATAGGGTTGGATGGGTGGTGGTTGACCCCATAGGGTTGGATGGGTGGTAGTAGAGCCCATAGCGTTGATCCCATAGGGATGGTAGTGGTTGATCCCATAGGGTTGGTAGTGGTTGACCCCATAGGGTTGGTAGTGGTTGACCCCATAGGGTTGGTAGTGGTTGACCCCATAGGGTTGGATGGGTGGTGGTTGACCCCATAGGGTTGGTGTGGGGCAAAGCCCGCAGCTACTTTGTCTTTGGGAAGAGGGTCTGCGAGCTGGAGGCCTTCGTCGGCACCACCAGGGGTACGGGGGGGCTATGGGGTGGGGTGGGGGGCTGTAGGGTCTGTATGGCCAGAGAGGTTGGTCATTCTCATGGGCTTCCTCCCATTGGGTGGGTGACCTCATCGAGTTGGTTAAGTGGTGGTTGATCCCATAGCATTGACCCCATAGGGTTGGATGGGTGGTAGTAGAGCCCATAACGTTGATCCCATAGGGTTGGATGGGTGGTACTTGACCCCATAGGGTTGGATGGGTGGTAGTAGACCCCATAACATTGATCCCATAGGGTTGGATGGGTGGTGGTTGACCCCATAGGGTTGGATGGGTGTTGGTTGATCCCGTAGGATGGATGGGTGTTGGTTGACCCCATGGGGTTGGTGTGGGGAGGGCCTACAGCTACTTTGTCTTTGGGAAGAGGGTCTGCGAGCTGGAGGCCTTCGTCGGCACCACCGGGGGTACGGGGGGGCTATGGGGTGGGTGGGGGGCTGTAGGGTCTGTAGGGTCAGTGTGGGGTTGGTCATTCTCATGGGCTTCCTCCCATAGGGTTGTTGACCTCATCGAGTTGGTTGAGTGGTGGTTGATTGACCCCATAGATTTGACCCCATAGAGTTGACCCCATAGCGTTGATCCCATAGGGTTGGTAGTGGTTGACCCCATAGGGTTGGATGGGTGGTAGTAGAGCCCATAGCGTTGATCCCATAGGGATGGTAGTGGTTGACCCCATAGGGATGGATGGGTGGTGGTTGACCCCATAGCTTTGATCCCATAGAGTTGGATGGGTGGTGGTTGATTGACCCCATAGGGTTGGTTGAGTGGTGGTTGATCCCATAGAGTTGATCCCATAGAGTTGACCCCATAGCGTTGATCCCATAGGGTTGGTAGTGGTTGACCCCATAGGGTTGATTGGGTGGTAGTAGACCCCAAAGCGTTGATCCCATAGGGTTGGATGGGTGGTGGTTGACCCCATAGGGTTGGATAGGTGGTGGTTGACCCCACGGGGTTGGTGTGGGGTAGAACCCAGAGCTTCTTCGTCTTTGGGAAGAGGGTCTGCGAGCTGGAGGCCTTCGTCGGCACCACCGGGGGTACGGGGGGGCTATGGGGTGGGGTGGGGGGCTGTAGGGTCTGTAGGGTCAGCGTAGGGTTGGTCATTCTCGTGGGCTTCCTCCCGTTGGGTTGTTGACCTCATCGAGTTGGTTGAGTGGTGGTTGATCCCATAGCATTGACCCCATAGGGTTGGATGGGTGGTGGTTGACCCCATAGGGTTGGATGGGTGGTAGTAGACCCCATAACGTTGATCCCATAGGGTTGGATGGGTGGTGGTTGACCCCATGGGGTTGGTGTGGGGCAGAGCCCAGAGCTTCTTCGTCTTTGGGAAGAGGGTCTGTGAGCTGGAGGCCTTCGTGGGCACCACCGGGGGTACGGGGGGGCTATGGGGTGGGTGGGGGGCTGTAGGGTCTGTATGGCCAGAGAGGTTGGTCATCCTCATGGGCTTCCTCCCATAGGGTTGTTCCAGTTGGGTTGGTTGGTGGTTGACCTCATCGAGTTGGTTGAGTGCTGGTTGATCCCATAGCGTTGGCCCCATAGGGTTGGATGGGTGGTAGTAGAGCCCATAGCGTTGATCCCATAGGTTTGGTTGAGTGGTGGTTGATCCCATAGAGTTGATCCCATAGAGTTGACCCCATAGCGTTGATCCCATAGGGTTGGTAGTGGTTGACCCCATAGGGTTGATTGGGTGGTAGTAGACCCCAAAGCGTTGATCCCATAGGGTTGGATGGGTGGTGGTTGACCCCATAGGGTTGGATAGGTGGTGGTTTACCCCATAGGGTTGGATAGGTGGTGGTTGACCCCGTAGGGTTGGATGGGTGGTATTAGAGCCCATAGCATTGATCCCATAGGGTTGGTAGTGTTTGACCCCATAGGGTTGGTAGTGGTTGACCCCATAGGATGGATGGGTGGTGGTTGACCCCATGGGGTTGGATGGGTGGTGGTTGACCCCATGGGGTTGGTGTGGGGCAAAGCCCAGAGCTACTTTGTGTTTGGGAAGAGGGTCTGCGAGCTGGAGGCCTTCGTCAGCACCACCGGGGGTATGGGGGGGCTATGGGGTGGGTGGGGGGCTGTAGGGTCTGTAGGGTCAGCGTGGGGTTGGTCATTCTCATGGGCTTCCTCCCATTGGGTGGGTGACCTCACAGAGATGGTTGAGTGGTGGTTGATTGACCCCATAGAGTTGATTGACCCCATAGAGTTGACCCCATAGAGTTGACACCATAGGGTTGGTAGTGGTTGACCCCATAGGGATGGATGGGTGGTGGTTGACCCCATAGGGTTGGATGGTGGTGGTTGACCCCATGGGGTTGGTGTGGGGCAGAGCCCAGAGCTTCTTCGTCTTTGGGAAGAGGGTCTGCGAGCTGGAGGCCTTCGTCAGCACCACCGGGGGTATGGGGGGGCTATGGGGTGGGTGGGGGGCTGTAGGGTCTGTAGGATCAGCGTGGGGTTGGTCATCCTCATGGGCTTCCTCCCATAGGGTTGTTCCAGTTGGGTTGGTTGGTGGTTGACCTCATAGAGATGGTTGAGTGGTGGTTGATCCCATAGAATTGGCCCCATAGGGTTGGATGGGTGGTAGTAGAGCCCATAGCGTTGATCCCATAGGGTTGGTAGTGGTTGACCCCATAGGGTTGGTTGGGTGGTAGTAGAGCCCATAATGTTGATCCCATAGGGTTGGATGGGTGGTGGTTGACCCCATGGGGTTGGTGTGGGGAGGGCCTACAGCTACTTTGTCTTTGGGAAGAGGGTCTGCGAGCTGGAGGCCTTCGTCGGCACCACCGGGGGTACGGGGGGGCTATGGGGTGGGTGGGGGGCTGTAGGGTCTGTACAGTCAGCGTGGGGTTGGACATTCTCGTGGGCTTCCTCCCGTTGGGTTGTTGACCTCATTGAGTTGGTTGAGTGGTGGTTGATTGACCCCATAGAGTTGATTGACCCCATAGAGTTGACCCCATAGAGTTGACACCATAGGGTTGGTAGTGGTTGACCCCATAGGGATGGATGGGTGGTGGTTGACCCCATAGGGTTGGATGGGTGGTAGTAGACCCCATAGCGTTGACCCCATAGGGTTGGATGGGTGGTACTTGACCCCATAGGGTTGGTTGGGTGGTATTAGAGCCCATAGCATTGACCCCATAGGGTTGGATGGGTGGTGGTTGACCCCATGGGGTTGGATGGGTGGTGGTTGACCCCATAGGGTTGGTGTGGGGCAGAGCCCATGGATACTTTGTGTTTGGGAAGAGGGTCTGCGAGCTGGAGGCCTTCGTCGGCACCACCAGGGGTACGGGGGGGCTATGGGGTGGGTGGGGGGCTGTAGGGTCTGTAGGGTCAGTGTGGGGTTGGTCATTCTCATGGGCTTCCTCCCGTTGGGTTGTTCTGGTTGGGTTGGTTGGTGGTTGACCCCATAGGGTTGGTTGAGTGGTGGTTGATCCCATAGCGTTGATCCCATAGGGTTGGTAGTGGTTGACCCCATAGGGTTGATTGGGTGGTAGTAGACCCCAAAGCGTTGATCCCATAGGGTTGGATGGGTGGTGGTTGACCCCACGGGGTTGGTGTGGGGCAGAGCCCATGGATACTTTGTGTTTGGGAAGAGGGTCTGCGAGCTGGAGGCCTTCGTGGGCACCACCGGGGGTACGGGGGGGCTATGGGGTGGGTGGGGGGCTGTAGGGTCTGTAGGGCCAGAGAGGTTGGTCATTCTCATGGGCTTCCTCCCATAGGGTTTTTCTGGTTGGGTTGGTTGGTGGTTGACCCCATAGGGTTGGTTGACCCCATAGAGTTGATTGACCCCATAGAGTTGACCCCATAGCATTGATCCCATAGGGTTGGTAGTGCTTGACCCCATAGGGTTGGATGGGTGGTAGTAGAGCCCACGGGGTTGGTGTGGGGTAGAACCCAGAGCTTCTTCATCTTTGGGAAGAGAGTCTGCGAGCTGGAGGCCTTCGTCGGCACCACTGGGGGTACGGGGGGCTATGGGGTGGGTGGGGGGCTGTAGGGTCTGTAGGGTCAGCGTGGGGTTGGTCATTCTCATGGGCTTCCTCCTGTTGGGTTGTTGACCTCATAGAGATGGTTGAGTGGTGGTTGATTGACCCCATAGAGTTGATTGACCCCATAGAGTTGATTGACCCCATAGAGTTGACACCATAGGGTTGGTAGTGGTTGACCCCATAGGGATGGATGGGTGGTGGTTGACCCCATAGCGTTGACCCCATAGTGTTGGTTGGGTGGTAGTAGAGCCCATAGCGTTGACCCCATAGGGTTGGATGGGTGTTGGTTGACCCCATGGGGTTGGTGGGGGTACGGGGGGGCTATGGGGTGGGTGGGGGGCTGTAGGGTCTGTAGGGTCAGCGTGGGGTTGGTCATCCTCATGGGCTTCCTCCCATAGGGTTGTTGACCTCATAGAGATGGTTGAGTGGTGACAGACACATCTGTCTGTCTGTCTGTCTGTTGTCCCCATAGGGCAGGTGACACGTGTGGGTCCCACAGGCCAGGTGACACACATCTGTCTGTCTGTCTGTCATTCCTATAGGGCAGGTGACGTGTGTGGGTTCCATAGGGCAGGTGACACATGTCTGTCTGTCTGTCTGTCATTCCTATAGGGCAGGTGACATGTGTGGGTTCCATAGGGCAGGTGACACATGTCTGTCTGTCTGTCTGTCATTCCTATAGGGCAGGTGACGTGTGTGAGTTCCATAGGGCAGGTGACACACGTCTGTCTGTCTGTCTGTCATTCCTATAGGGCAGGTGACGTGTGTGAGTTCCATAGGGCAGGTGACACATGTCTGTCTGTCTGTCTGTCATTCCTATAGGGCAGGTGACGTGTGTGAGTTCCATAGGGCAGGTGACACACGTCTGTCTGTCTGTCTGTCATTCCTATAGGGCAGGTGACGTGTGTGAGTTCCATAGGGCAGGTGACACATGTCTGTCTGTCTGTCTGTCATTCCCATAGGGCATATGGGGGAGATTGGGGGGTGTGGGAGGATTATGTCTGTCCGTCAGTCCCATAGGGCAGGTGTCACACGTCTGTCTGTCCATTGTCCCCATAGGGCAGGTGACACGTGTGGGTCCCGTAGGGCAGGTGACACATGTGTCTGTCTGTCTGTCATTGCCATAGAGCAGGTGACATTTGTGAGTCCCATAGGGGAGGTCATTCCTGTAGGTCAGGTGACACACGTCTGTCTGTCCGTCGGTCCCATAGCACAGGTGTCACACGCCTGTCTGTCTGTCTGTTATCCCCATAGGGCAGGTGACATGTGTGGGTCCCACAGTGCACGTGACATACGTCTGTCTGTCTGTCATTCCTGTAGGTGGCGCACGTCTGTCTGTCCTTTGTTCCCATAGGGCAGGTGACACACGCCTGTCTGTCTGTCCATCATTCCCATAGGGCAGGTGACACACGCCTGTCCGTCTGTCCATCATTCCTATAGGGCAGGTGACACACTCCTGTCTGTCTGTCCGTCATTCCTATAGGGCAGGTGACACACGCCTGTCTGTCTGTCCATCATTCCCATAGGGCAGATGACACACGCCTGTCTGTCTGTCTGTCATTGCCATAGGACAGGTGACATTTGTGAGTCCCATAGGGCAGGTCATTCCTATAGGTCAGGTGACACACGTCTGTCTGTCTGTCCGTTGTTCCTGCAGGGCAGGTGACACGTGTGGGTCCCATAGGGCAGGTGACACACTCCTGTCTGTCTGTCTGTCTGTCATTCCTATAGGGCAGGTGACACACGCCTGTCCATCTGTCCATCATTCCTATAGGGCAGGTGACACTTATGGGTCCCATAGGGCAGGTGACACACGGCTGTCCGTCTGTCTGTCCCGCAGGGCAGGTGACACACGGCTGTCCGTCTGTCTGTCCCGCAGGGCTGGTGACCGGCTGGTCCCTCGCCTTCCTGGCCTTCGAGCGCTACATCGTCATCTGCAAACCCTTCGGCAATTTCCGCTTCAGCTCCCGGCATGCCCTGCTCGTGGTCGTCGCCACGTGGCTCATCGGGGTCGGGGTCGGCCTGCCGCCCTTCTTCGGGTGGAGCCGGTGGGTGTCGGGGGGGGCGCTATGGGGGGATATAGGGCGCTATGGGGGGATATAGGGCGGCTGTGGGGCCTGATATAGGGCGCTATGGGGGGATATAGGGCGCTATGGGGGGATATAGGGCGGCTATGGGGGGATATAGGGCGCTATGGGGGGATATAGGGCGGCTGTGGGGGGATATAGGGCGCTATGGGGGGATATAGGGCGCTATGGGGGGATATAGGGCGGCTGTGGGGCCTGATATAGGGCGCTATGGGGGGATATAGGGCGCTATGGGGGGATATAGGGCGGCTATGGGGGGATATAGGGCGCTATGGGGGGATATAGGGCGGCTGTGGGGGGATATAGGGCGCTATGGGGGGATATAGGGCGCTATGGGGGGGATATAGTGTGCTATGGGGGGATATAGGGCGGCTGTGGGGGGGATATAGGGCGCTATGGGGGGGATATAGGGCGGCTATGGGGGGGATATAGGGCGCTATGGGGGGGATATAGGGCGGCTATGGGGCCTGATATAGGGCGCTATGGGGGGATATAGAGCGGCTATGGGGGGATATAGGGCGCTATGGGGGGATATAGGGCGGCTATGGGGGGATATAGGGCGCTATGGGGGGATATAGGGCGGCTATGGGGGGATATAGGGCGCTATGGGGGGGATATAGGGCGGCTATGGGGGGATATAGGGCGGCTATGGGGGGATATAGGGCAGCTATGGGGGGATATAGGGCGCTATGGGGGGGATATAGGGCGCTATGGGGGGATATAGGGCGGCTATGGGGGGATATAGGGCTCTATGGGGGGATATAGGGCGGCTATGGGGGGGATATAGGGCGCTATGGGGGGATATAGGGCGGCTATGGGTGGATATAGGGCGCTATGGGGGGATATAGGGCGGCTATGGGGGGATATAGGGCGCTATGGAGGGGATATAGGGCGCTATGGGGGGATATAGGGCGGCTATGGGGCCTGATATAGGGCGCTATGGGGGATATAGGGTGGCTATGGGGCCTGATATAGGGCGCTATGGGGGGGATAAAGGGCGCTATGGGGGGATATAGGGCGCTATGGGGGGATATAGAGCGGCTATGGGGGGATATAGGGTGCTATGGGGGGATATAGGGCGGCTATGGGGGGGATATAGGGCGCTATGGGGGGACATAGGGCGGCTATGGGGGGATATAGGGCGCTATGGGGGGATATAGGGCGCTATGGGGGGATATAGGGCGGCTATGGGGGGATATAGGGCGGCTATGGGGCCTGATATAGGGCGCTATGGGGGGATATAGGGCGGCTATGGGGCCTGATATAGGGCGCTATGGGGGGATATAGGGCGGCTATGGGGGGATATAGGGCGGCTATGGGGCCTGATATAGGGCGCTATGGGGGGATATAGGGCGCTATGGGGCCTGATATAGGGCGCTATGGGGGGATATAGGGCGGCTATGGGGCCTGATATAGGGCGCTATGGGGGATATAGGGCGGCTATGGGGCCTGATATAGGGCGCTATGGGGGGATATAGGGCGCTATGGGGGGATATAGGGCGCTATGGGGGGGATATAGGGCGGCTATGGGGAGATATAGGGCGCTATGGGGGGATATAGGGCGGCTATGGGGGGATATAGGGCGCTATGGGGGGATATAGGGCGGCTATGGGGGGATATAGGGTGGCTATGGGGCCTGATATAGGGCGCTATGGGGGGATATAGGGCGCTATGGGGCCTGATATAGGGCGCTATGGGGTAATATAGGGCGCTATGGGGGGATATAGGGCGGCTATGGGGCCTGATATAGGGCGCTATGGGGGGATATAGGGCGGCTATGGGGGGATATAGGGCGCTATGGGGGATATAGGGCGGCTATGGGGGGATACAGGGCGCTATGGGGGGATATAGGGCGGCTATGGGGCCTGATGGGGCTGCTGGGGGGGTTATGGGGAAGATTGGGGGGATTGTGGGGGTGCTGGGGGGGTTATGGGGGAGATTGGGGAGTTTGGGGGGGGATTATGGGGTTATGGGGGAGTTTGGGGGGTCATGGGGGGCTAGGGGGGAGATAAGAGGGGTGGGGGGGATTATGGGGGTCTTAGGGGGGATTGTGGGGTGTCAGGGGAAGATTGGGGGGTTGTAGGGGGCTTATGGGGCTATGGGGGGTTATAGGGGAAATTGGGGGGTCTGGGGGTGTTATGGGGTGTAGGGGGAGATTGGGGGTTGTAGGGGGCTTATGGGGGCTATGGTTGGTTATGGGGGAGGTTATGGGGTGTTATGGGGGGTTATGGGGGAGATTGGGGGGTGTGAGGTTGTTATGGGGGGTTATGGGGTGTCAGGGGGAGATTGGGGGTTGTAGGGGGCTTATGGGGGCTATGGGGAGTTATAGGGGAGGTTGGGGGGTGTTATGGGGGGGTTATGGGGTGTTAAGGGGGAGATTGGGGGTTGTAGGGGGCTTATGGGGGGTTATGGGGGAGGTTGGGGGGTGTTATGGGGGGTTATGGGGTGTCAGGGGGGAGATTGGGAGGTGTAGGGGGCTTATGGGGGCTATGGGGGGTTATGGGGGAAATTGGAGGGGGTTATGGGGGGTTATGGGGAGTCAGGGGGGAGATTGGGGGTTGTAGGGGGCTTATGGGGGCTATGGGGAGTTATAGGGGAGGTTGGGGGGTGTTATGGGGGGTTATGGGGTTATGGGGGAGATTGGGGGGTTGTAGGGGGCTTATGGGGGGTATGGGGGGTTATAGGGGAAATTGGGGGGTGTGGGGGTGTTATGGGGGGGGTTATGGGGTGTTAAGGAGGAGATTGGGGGTTGTAGGGGGCTTATGGGGGGTTATGGGGGAGATTGGGGGGTGTTATGGGGTGTTATGGGGTGTTATGGGGTGTTTAGGGGGAGATTGGGGGTTGTAGGGGGCTTATGGGGCTATGGGGGGTTATAGGGGAAATTGGGGGGTGTGGGGGTGTTATGGGGGGTTATGGGGTGTCAGGGGGAGATTGGGGGTTGTAGGGGGCTTATGGGGGCTATGGGGAGTTATAGGGGAGGTTGGGGGGTGTTATGGGGGGGTTATGGGGTGTTAAGGGGGAGATTGGGGGTTGTAGGGGGCTTATGGGGGGTTATGGGGGAGGTTGGGGGGTGTTATGGGGTGTTATGGGATATTATGGGGGAGATTGGGGGTTGTAGGGGGCTTATGGGGCTATGGGGGGGTTATGGGGGAAATTAGGGGGTGTTATGGGGGGTTAAGGGGTGTCGGGGGAGATTGGGGGGTTGTAGGGGGCTTATGGGGGCTATGGGGAGTTATGGGGGAGGTTGGGGGGTGTTATGGGGTGTTATGGGATATTATGGGGGAGATTGGGGGTTGTAGGGGGCTTATGGGGCTATGGGGGGGTTATGGGGGAAATTGGGGGGTGTTATGGGGGGTTATGGGGTGTCAGGGGGAGATTGGGGGTTGTAGGGGGCTTACGGGGGCTATGGGGAGTTATAGGGGAGGTTGGGGGGTGTTATGGGGGGGTTATGGGGTGTTAAGGGGGAGATTGGGGGTTGTAGGGGGCTTATGGGGGGGTTATGGGGGAGGTTGGGGGGTGTTATGGGGTGTTATGGGGTGTTATGGGGTGTTTAGGGGGAGATTGGGGGTTGTAGGGGGCTTATGGGGCTATGGGGGGTTATAGGGGAAATTGGGGGGTGTGGGGGTGTTATGGGGTGTTATGGGGGGTTATGGGGTGTTTAGGGGGAGATTGGGGGTTGTAGGGGGCTTATGGGGGCCATGGGGGGTTATGGGGGAAATTAGAGGGTGTTATGGGGGGTTATGGGGTGTCAGGGGGGAGATTGGGGGTTGTAGGGGGCTTATGGGGGCTATGGTTGGTTATGGGGGAGGTTATGGGGTGTTATGGGGGGTTATGGGGGAGATTGGGGGCTTGTAGGGGGCTTTGGGGGGTTATGTGGGGTTATGGGGGAGATTGGGGGGTGTGAGGTTGTTATGGGGGGTTATGGGGTGTCAGGGGGAGATTGGGGGTTGTAGGGGGCTTATGGGGGCTATGGGGAGTTATAGGGGAGGTTGGGGGGTGTTATGGGGGGGTTATGGGGTGTTAAGGGGGAGATTGGGGGTTGTAGGGGGCTTATGGGGGGGTTATGGGGGAGGTTGGGGGGTGTTATGGGGAGTTATGGGGTGTCAGGGGGGAGATTGGGGGATTTTAGGGGGCTTATGGGGCTATGGGGGGTTATGGGGGAAATTGGAGGGGGTTATGGGGGGTTATGGGGTGTCAGGGGGGAGATTGGGGGTTGTAGGGGGCTTATGGGGGCTATGGGGAGTTGTGGGGGAGGTTGGGGGGTGTTATGGGGGGTTATGGGGTGTCAGGGGGGAGATTGGGGGGTTGTAGGGGGCTTATGGGGGCTATGGGGATTTATAGGGGAGGTTGGGGGGTGTTATGGGGGGTTATGGGGTGTCTAGGGGGAGATTGGGGGGTTGTAGGGGGCTTATGGGGGGTTTTGGGGGGTTATGGGGGAGGTTTGGGGGGGTTATGGGGGGTTATGGGGTGTCAGGGGGGAGATTGGGGGGTTGTAGGGGGCTTATGGGGGTATGGGGAGTTATGGGGGAGATTTGGGGGGGTTATGGGGGAGATTTGGGGGGGTTATGGGGGGTTATGGGGTGTCAGGGGGGAGATTGGGGGTTGTAGGGGGCTTATGGGGGGTTATGGGGAGTTATAGGGGAGGTTGGAGGGTGTTATGGGGGGGTTATGGGGTGTTAAGGGGGAGATTGGGGCTTGTAGGGGGCTTATGGGGGGTTATGGGGGAGGTTGTGGGGTGGGGGAGGATTATGGGGGTGTTTTGGGGGGGTCAGGGGTGATTAGGGGGGCTGTAGGAGCCCTGTGTGGGCTTATGAGGGGGGGACGGGGGGGGGGGGTTTATGGAGGGTTATGGGGAGGTGATGGGGATGTTATGGGGGGCTGTGGGGGGCTTTAGGGGGGGTTGGGGTATAGGGGTGCTATAGGGTGCTGGTGGGGGCTACTGGGAGGGATTGGGGGGTGATTATGGGGGGCTGCGGGGGGGGTATATGGGGATGATGGGGCGTTATGGGGTTTCTGGGGGGTTATGGGGGGGTCAGGGGGGGTAGTGGGGAAGACTGGGGGGGACTGGAGGGGAGACCGGGGGGTTATGGGGAGTAATGGGGGAAATTGGGGGGTAATGGGGGAGATGGGGGGCTGTGGGGGGCGCTGGGGGAGACTGGGGGGCTGTGGGGGGCTATGGGGGGATTGGGGAGTAATAGGGGCAGTGGGGGAAATGGGTGGGGGCCACATTGGGGCCACACTGAAATGACATGGGGGTCACATTAAGTGACATCGGGGTCACATCGGGGTCACATCGGGGTCACATTAAGTGACATCAGGGTCACATCGAGGTCACATTGGGGTCACATTAAGTGACATCAGGGTCACATTGGGGTCACATTAAGTGACACCGGGGTCACATCGGGGTCACATTGGGGCCACATTGGGGTCACATTAAGTGACATCAGGGTCACGTTGGGGTCACATCGGGGTCACATTGGGGTCACATTGGGGTCACATTAAGTGACATCAGGGTCACATCGGGGTCACATTGGGGCCACATTGGGGTCACATTAAGTGACATCAGGGTCACATCGAGGTCACATCGGGGTCACATTGGGGTCACATTAAGTGACATCAGGGTCACATCGAGGTCACATTGGGGTCCACATTGAAGTGACATCGGGGTCACATTGGGGTCACATTAAGTGACATCAGGGTCACATCGAAGTCACATTGGGGTCACATTGAAGTGACATCGGGGTCACATTGAAGTGACATCGGGGTCACATCGAGGTCACATTGGGGTCACATTGAAGTGACATCGGGGTCACATTGGGGTCCACATTGAAGTGACATCGGGGTCACATTGGGGTCACATTAAGTGACATCAGGGTCACATTGAGGTCACATTGGGGTCACATTAAGTGACATCGGGGTCACATCGAGGTCACATCGGGGTCACATTAAGTGACATCGGGGTCACGTCAAGGTCACATTCGGGTCCACATTGAAGTGACATCGGGGTCACATTGGGGTCACATTAAGTGACATCGGGGTCACATCGAGGTCACATTGGGGTCACATTGAAGTGACATCGAGGTCACATTGGGGTCCACATTGAAGTGACATCGGGGTCACATCGAGGTCACATTGGGGTCACATTGAAGTGACATCGGGGTCACAATAAGTGACATCGGAGTCACATCGAGGTCACATTGGGGTCACATTGAAGTGACATCGGGGTCACGTCAAGGTCACATTGGGATCCACATTGAAGTGACATCGGGGTCACATTGGGGTCCACATTGTAGTGACATCGGGGTCACATCGAGGTCACATTGGGGTCACACAGGGGTCACATTGAAATGACATCAGGGTCACATTGGGGTCACATTGAGGTCGGGGTCACATTGCGGTCCACATTGAAGTGACATCGGAGTCACATTGAGGTCACATTGGGGTCACATTAAGTGACATCAGGGTCACATTGGGGTCACATTAAGTGACATCGGGGTCACATCGAGGTCACATTGGGGTCACACAGGGGTCACATTGAAGTGACATCGGGGTCACATTGAGGTCACAGTGGGGTCACGTTGGGGTCACATTGAAGTGACAGCGGGGTCACAGTGGGGTCACGTTGGGGTCACACCGTGGTGACGCTGTGGTGACTTTGGGATCATGCTGTGATCACGTTGTGGGGACGTTGGGGTCACACCGTTGTGACACTGTGCTCACATTGGGGTCACATTGGGGTGACGTTGCGGTGACACTGGGGTCACATCAGGGTCACGTGGGAGTCATTTTGGGGTCACATTGTGGTGTCATTGGGGTCACATCAGGGTCGCATTGAGGTGACATTGGGGTCACATGATGGTGTCCTTGGGGTCACATCAGGGTCACATTGGGGTGTCATTGGGGTCACATCGGGGTCACACTGAGGTGACATTGGGGTCACATCAGGGTCGCATTGAGGTGACATTGGGGTCACATCAGGGTCGCATTGAGGTGACATTGGGGTCACATTGGGGTGTCATTGGGGTCACATCAGGGTCACATCAGGGTCGCATTGAGGTGACATTGGGGTCACATTGGGGTGTCATTGGGGTCACATTGTGGTGTCATTGGGGTCACATCAGGGTGACATTGCAGTGACATTGGGGTCACATTGGGGTCACATTGAGGTGTCATTGGGGTCACATTGTGGTGACATTGGGGTCACACTGAGGTGTCATTGGGGTCACATCAGGGTGACATTGCAGTGACATTGGGGTCATTTTGGGGTCACACTGAGGTGTCATTGGGGTCACATTGTGGTGTCATTGGGGTCACATCAGGGTGACATTGCAGTGACATTGGGGTCACATTGGGGTCACATTGAGGTGTCATTGGGGTCACATCAGGGTGACATTGGGGTCACATCAGGGTCACATTGCAGTGATATTGGGGTCACATTGGGGTCACATTGAGGTGTCATTGGGGTCACATCAGGGTGACATTGCAGTGACATTGGGGTGACATTGGGGTCACATCAGGGTCACATTGGGGTCATATTGTGGTGTCAAAGTGTTCCATCACTCTCTTGGGGTGACAAAGGCCACCACAGGGGTGACATGGGGACCCCAGAGGGACACCATAGGGACACCATAGGGACACCATAGGGACACAATTGAAGTGCCATAGAGGTGCTATAGGGATGCTGTAGGGGGGACATGGGGACATCCTGGGGTTCCATAGGGGTGACATAGAGGCAGCATAGGGGTGACATAGGAATGCCATAGGGTCACCATGGGGATGACAAAGGGACACCATAAGGATGCCATAGAGGTGACACAGGGACAGCATAGGGACAGCATTGGGGTGTTACATGGGTGGCACAGGGGTCATAGGGACACATGAGGAGCCATAGGGACACATGAGGAGCCATAGGGACACATGAGGACACCATAGGGACACATGAGGAGCCATAGGGACACATGAGGAGACCATAGGGACACATGAGGAGCCATAGGGACACATGAGGAGCCATGGGGACACATGAGGAGCCATAGGGACACATGAGGAGCCATGGGGACACATGAGAAGCCATAGGGACACATGAGGAGCCATGGGGACACATGAGGAGCCATAGGGACACATGAGGAGCCATAGGGACACATGAGGAGCCATGGGGACACATGAGGAGCCATGGGGACACATGAGGAGCCATAGGGACACATGAGGAGCCATAGGGACACATGAGGACACCATAGGGACACATGAGGAGCCATAGGGACACATGAGGAGCCATGGGGACACATGAGGAGCCATAGGGACACATGAGGAGCCATGGGGACACATGAGGAGCCATGGGGACACATGAGGACACCATGGGGACACATGAGGACACATAGGGACACATGAGGAGCCATAGGGGCACATGAGGAGCCATAGGGACACATGAGGAGCCATGGGGACACATGAGGACACCATAGGGACACATGAGGAGCCATGGGGACACATGAGGAGCCATAGGGACACATGAGGAGCCATGGGGACACATGAGGAGCCATGGGGACACATGAGGAGCCATGGGGACACATGAGGACACCATAGGGACACATGAGGATGCCATAGGGGCACCCAGGGATGCCATAGGGACACATGAGGAGCCATGGGGACACATGAGGAGCCATAGGGGCACATGAGGACACCATAGGGACACATGAGGAGCCATGGGGACACATGAGGAGCCATAGGGGCACATGAGGACACCATAGGGACACATGAGGACACATAGGGACACATGAGGAGCCATGGGGACACATGAGGAGCCATGGGGACACATGAGGACACCATGGGGACACCATAGAGACACATGAGGAGCCATAGGGGCACATGAGGAGCCATAGGGACACATGAGGAGCCATGGGGACACATGAGGACACCATAGGGACACATGAGGAGCCATGGGGACACATGAGGAGCCATGGGGACACATGAGGACACCATGGGGACACATGAGGACACATAGGGACACATGAGGAGCCATAGGGGCACATGAGGAGCCATAGGGACACATGAGGAGCCATGGGGACACATGAGGACACCATAGGGACACATGAGGAGCCATGGGGACACATGAGGAGCCATAGGGGCACATGAGGACACCATAGGGACACATGAGGAGCCATGGGGACACATGAGGAGCCATGGGGACACATGAGGACACCATGGGGACACATGAGGACACATAGGGACACATGAGGAGCCATAGGGGCACATGAGGAGCCATAGGGACACATGAGGAGCCATGGGGACACATGAGGACACCATAGGGACACATGAGGAGCCATGGGGACACATGAGGAGCCATAGGGGCACATGAGGACACCATAGGGACACATGAGGAACCATAGGGACACATGAGGAACCATAGGGGCACACAGGGCTGCCATAGGGACACTTGAGGACACCATAGGGACACATGAGGACGCCATAGGGGCACATGAGGAACCATAGGGGCACACAGGGCTGCCATAGGGACACTTGAGGACACCATAGGGACACATGAGGACGCCATAGGGGCACATGAGGAACCATAGGGGCACACAGGGCTGCCATAGGGACACATAGGGACACCATAGGGACACCATAGAGACACATGAGGAGCCATAGGGACACATGAGGACACCATAGGGACACGTAAGGTCGCCATAGGGGCACACAGGGCTGCCATAGGGACACCATCGGGACACATGAGGAGCCATAGGGGCACACAGGGATGCCATAGGGACACATGAGGAGCCATAGGGACGCATGAGAACGCCATAGGGGCACACTGGGATGCCATAGGGACATAAGGTTGCCATAGGGACACATGAGGACACCATAGGGACACGTAAGGATATCATAGGGACACATGAGGAACCATAGGGGCACACAGGGCTGCCATAGGGACACTTGAGGACACCATAGGGACACATGAGGACGCCATAGGGACACATGAGGAGCCATGGGGACACATGAGGACACCATAGGGACACCATAGGGACACATGAGGACGCCATAGGGGCACACAGGGATGGCATAGGGACACATGAGGAGCCATAGGGACACATGAGAACGCCATAGGGGCACACAGGGATGCCATAGGGACACGTAAGCACACCATAGGGACACCATAGGGACACATGAGGAGCCATAGGGGCACACAGGGATGCCATGGGGACACATGAGGAGCCATAGGGACACATGAGAACGCCATAGGGGCACACAGGGATGCCATAGGGACACGTAAGCACACCATAGGGACACATGAGGATGCCATAGGGGCACACAGGGATGCCATAGGGACACATGAGGACGCCATAGGGGCACATAAGGATATCATAGGGACACATGAGGATGCCATAGGGACACATGAGGACACCATAGGGACACACAGGGATGCCACAGGGACACATAAGGTGGCCATAGGGGCACACAAGGATGCCATAGGGACACGTAAGGTCGCCATAGGGGCACACAGGGCTGCCATAGGGACACGTAAGGTCGCCATAGGGGCACACAGGGCTGCCATAAGGACACGTAAGGTCGCCATAGGGGCACACAGGGCTGCCATAGGGACACATTAGGTCGCCATAGGGGCATACAGGGCTGCCATAGGGACACGTAAGGTCGCCATAGGGGCAGCGCGGGGTGCCCTATGGGTGCTGTTCCCCACAGGTACATGCCTGAGGGCCTGCAGTGCTCGTGCGGCCCCGACTGGTACACGGTGGGCACCAAGTACCGCAGCGAGTATTACACGTGGTTCCTCTTCATCTTCTGCTTCGTCGTCCCCCTCTCCCTCATCATCTTCTCCTACTCCCAGCTGCTGAGCGCTCTGCGTGCCGTGAGTGGGGGGAGAGGGAGAGGGAGGGCTGGGAGTGAGGAAGGCACAGGGGGAGGGGAGGAGGAGGGGCGGAGAGACGGAGGGGCTGTTCGTGGGGGAGGGATGAGGGGATGGGGGAGAAGGAAAGGGATGGGGAGAGGAGGGAATGGAGAGAGGGAGGGGGAGGGGGGATGGGGAGAGGGAGGGATGGGGGGAGGGAGAGGGAGGAAATGGAAAGAAGGGGAATGGGGGGAGGAGGGAATGGGAAGAGGGAGAGAGAAAATGGAAGATAAAGGGAAAGGGAGGAGTGGGGAGAGGGAGGGATGGAGAGAGGGAGGGGGGAATGGGGAGAGGGAGAGGGAGGAAATGGAAAGAAGGGGGAATGGGGAGAGGGAGGAATGAGGAGAGGGAGGAAATGGAAAGAAGGAGGGAATGGGGAAAGGGAGGGAGAAAATGGAAGAATAAGGGGGAAGGGAGAAGTGGGGAGAGGGAGGGAAGGAGAGAGGGAGAGATGGTGGGAGGAGAGGAGTGATAAAGGGAGATGGAGGAGAGAATGAGGAGAGGGAGAGATGGGGAGGAGAGGAGTTGGTAGAGAAAGAAGGGAGGGAGAATGAGGAGAGGGAGGGGGGTGGAAAAGGGGTGGGGTGTGGGGGGGGAAGGGAGGGGAAGAGGGGAGGATTAAGGATGGAGAGAGGGAGAGGCTGTTTGTGGGGAGGGATGAGGGGATGGGGGAGAAGGAAAGGGATGGGGAGAGGAGGGAATGGAGAGAGGGAGGAAATGGAAAGAAGAAGAATGGGGGGAGGGAGAAATGGGGAGATGGAGAGGGAGGAAATGGAAAGAAGAAGGGGGAAGGGAGGAGAGGGGAGAGGGAGGGGTGGAGAGAGGGAGAAATGGTGGGAGGAGAGGAGTGATAAAGGGAGAGGGAAGGGAGAATGAGGAAAGGGAGGGATGGGGAGGAGAGGAGTTGTTAGAGAAAGAAGGGAGGGAGAATGAGGAGAGGGAGGAGGGTGGAAAGGGGAGGGGTGTGGGGGGGGAAGGGAGAGGGAGAGGGGAGGATTAAGGATGGAGAGAGGGAGAGGCTGTTTGTGGGGGAGGGATGAGGGGATGGGGGAGAAGGAAAGGGATGGGGAGAGGAGGGAATGGAGAGAGGGAGGGGGAGGGGGGATGGGGAGAGGGTGAGGGAGGAAATGGAAAGAAGGGGGAATGGGGGGAGGGAGGAATGGGGAGATGGAGAGGGAGGAAATGGAAAGAAGGAGGAAGGGAGGGGTGGAGAGAGGGAGGAGGGAATGGGAAGAGGGAGAGAGAAAATGGAAGATAAGGGGAAAGGGAGGAGTGGGGAGAGGGAGGGATGGAGAGGGAGGGGGAGGGGGGAATGGGGAGAAGAGGAAATGGGGAGAGGGAGGGGGAGGAAATGGGGAGACGGAGGGGGAGGCAATGGGGAGAGGGAGGGGGGCAATGGGGAGAGGGAGGGGGAGGCAATGGGGGGAGGGAGGGGGAGGCAATGGGGAGAGGGAGGAGGAGGAAATGGGGAGACGGAGGGGGAGGAAATGGGGAGAGGGAGGGGGAGGAAATGGGGAGAGGGAGGGGGAGGAAATGGGGAGAGGGAGGGAGAGGAAATGGGGAGAGGGAGGGGAGGAATGGAAAGGGGAGTGGGGTGAGGATTTGGGATTGGGATAGGATTGGGGTTGGAGTGGGGATGGGGTGAGAATGGGGTTGGGGATGGGATAGGATTGGGGATGGGATGGGATTGGGATGAGATGGAATGGAAATGGGAGTGGGGTGAGGATTTGGGATTGGGATTGGGGTGGGATGGGATTGGGATTGGGATTGGAGTGGGGATGGGGTGAGAATGGGGTTGGGGATGGGATGGGATGGGATTGGGATGGAGATGGAAGGGAAATGGGGGTGGGGTGAGGATTTGGGATTGGGATTGGGATTGGGATTGGGGTGGGGTGGGATTGGGATTGGGGTGGGATGGGATTGGGATTGGGATTGGGGTAGGGATAGGGTGAGAATGGGGATTGGGGATGGTATATGGGATTTGGGATTGGGGATGGGATGGGATGAGACTGGGATGGAAATGGAACGGGAATAGGGGTGGGGTGAGGATTTGGGACTGGGAGTGGGAATGGGGTGGGGGTGGGGTGAGGAGGGATTGGGATTGGGATTGGGGTGGGGTGGGGATGGGGATTGGGGTGGGGTGGGGATGGGGATGGAATGGGGTTGGGGTGAGAATGGGGATGGGGATTGGGGATGGGATGCGATTGGGATGAGATGGAATGGAAATGGGGGTGGGATTAGGATTTGGGATTGGAATTGGGATGGGAATAGGGTGAGAATGGGGATTGGGATTGGGATTGGGGATGGGATGGAATGGGGTTGGGGCTGGGATGGGATGAGATTGGGATGAGATGGAATGGGAATGGGGGTGGGTGAGGATTTGGGATTGGGAATGGGATGGGATGGGATAGGATTGGGATTGGGGATTGGGGTGGGGATAGGGTGAGAATGGGGATTGGGATTGGGGTTGGAGTGGGGATGGGATTGGGAATGGGGTTGGGGATGGGATGGGATGCGATTGGGGATGGGATGGGATGGGATGAGATTGGGATGGAGATGGAATGGAAATGGGGGTGGGGTGAGGATTTGGGATTGGGATTGGGATTGGGGCGGGATGGGGGTGAGGAGGGATTGGGATTGGGATTGGGGTGGGTTGAGGATGGGGATTGGGGTGGGGTGGGGATGGGGATGGAATGGGGTTGGGGTGAGAATGGAGATGGGGATTGGGGATGGGATGTGATTGGGATGAGATGGAATGGAAATGGGGGTGGGATTAGGATTTGGGATTGGGATTGGATGGGAATAGGGTGAGAATGGGGATTGGGATTGGGATTGGGATTGGGGATGGGATGGAATGGGGTTGGGGCTGGGATGGGATGAGATTGGGATGAGATGGAATGGGAATGGGGGTGGGTGAGGATTTGGGATTGGGAATGGGGTGGGATGGGATAGGATTGGGATTGGGGATTGGGGTGGGGATAGGGTGAGAATGGGGATTGGGATTGGGGTTGGAGTGGGGATGGGATTGGGAATGGGAATGGGGGTGGGATGGGATGCGATTGGGGATGGGATGGGATGGGATGAGATTGGGATGGAGATGGAATGGAAATGGGGGTGGGGTGAGGATTTGGGATTGGGATTGGGATTGGGGCGGGATGGGGGTGAGGAGGGATTGGGATTGGGATTGGGGTGGGTTGAGAATGGGGATTGGAGTGGGGTGGGAATGGGGATGGAATGGGGTTGGGGTGAGAATGGAGATGGGGATTGGGGATGGGATGTGATTGGGATGAGATGGAATGGAAATGGGGGTGGGATTAGGATTTGGGATTGGGATTGGATGGGAATAGGGTGAGAATGGGGATTGGGATTGGAGTGGGGATGGGGTGAGAATGGGGTTGGGGATGGGATAGGTTTGGGGGTGGGATGGGATTGGGATGAGATGGAATGGAAATGGGAGTGGGGTGAGGATTTGGGATTGGGATTGGGGTGGGATTGGGATTGGGGTGGGGATGGGGTGAGAATGGGGATTGGGATTGGGGTTGGAGTGGGGATGGGATGGAATGGGGTTGGGGCTGGGATGGGATGGGATTGGGATGGGATGAGATTGGGATGGGCATGGAGGTGGAATGGAAATGGGGGTGGGGGTAGGATTTGGGATTGGGATTGGGGTGGGGAGGGATTGGAATTGGGATTGGAATTGGGATGGAGATGGAATGGAAATTGGGGTGGGTTGAGGATTTGGGATTGGGATTTGGAATGGGGTGGGGGTGGGCTGGGATTGGGGATTGGGGTTGGGGTTGGGGTTGGAGTAGGGATGGGGATGGAATGGGATGAGATTGGGGTGGAGATGGAATGGAAATGGGGGTGGGGTGAGGATTTGGGATTGGGATTGGGGTGGGGGTGGGGTGAGAATGGGGATGGGGATTGGGGATGGGATGGGGGTGGGAATGAAATGGGATGCGATTGGGATGAGATGGAATGGAAATGGGGGTGGGGTTAGGATTTGGGAATGGGATTGGGGTGGGGTTGGGGTTGGATGGGATTGGGATTGGAATTGGAATTGGTGTGGGGATAGGGTGAGAATGGGGATTGGGATTGGGGTTGGAGTGGGGATGGGATGGAATGGGGGTGGGGATGGGATGGGGATTGGGGATGGGATGGGATGAGATTGGGATGGAGATGGAATGGGAATGGGGGTGGGGTTAGGATTTGGGATTGGGATGGGGGTGTGGTTGGGGTGGATGGGATTGGGATTGGAATTGGGATTGGGATGGGGATAGGGAGAGAATGGGGATTGGGATTGGAGTTGGAGTGGGGATGGGATGGAATGGGGTTGGGGATGGGATGGGATTGGGATTGGGATGGAGATGGAATGGGGATGGGTGAGGATTTGGGATTGGGATTGGGAATGGGGTGGGATGGGATGGGATTGGGATTGGGGATTGGGGTGGGGATGGGGTGAGAATGGGGATTGGGATTGGGGTTGGAGTGGGGATGGGATGGAATGGGGTTGGGGATGGGATGGGATGGGATTGGGATGGAGATGGAATGGGAATGGGGGTGAGGTGAGGATTTGGGATTGGGATTGGGGTGGGGATAGGGTGAGAATGGGGATTGGGATTGGGAATGGTATGGGGATGAGGATGGAATGGGGTTGGGGATGGGATGAGATTGGGATGAAGATGGAATGGAAATAGGGGTGGGTGAGGATTTGGGATTGGGATTGGGAATGGGGTGGGGGTGAGGAGGGATTGGGATTGGGATTGGGAATGGGGTGGGATGGCGGTGGGGTGGGATTGGGATTGGGGTGGGGATGGGATGAGATTGGGATGGAAATGGAATGGAAATGGGGGTGGGGTTAGGATTGGGATTGGGATGGGGATTGGGATTGGGATTGGGATTGGGATGGGAGTGGGGAGGGATTGGGGATCAGTTGGGTTGGGATGGTGTTATTGGGGTTAGGGGCGCTGTTATTCAGTATTGGGGTGCTGTTATTTGGGATTGGGGTGCTGTTATTTGGGATTGGGGCGCTGTTATTTGGGATCAGTTGGTTTGGGATGGTTTTATTTGGGAGTGGGGCGATGTTATTTAGGATTGGGGTGCTGTTATTTGGGATTGGGCCGGTGTTTGGTATTGGGGCGCTGTTATTTGGGATCTGTTGCAATGGGGTGCTGTTATTCGGTATCGGGACACTGTTATTTGGGATCAGGGCGCTGTTATTCGGGATCGGGGCGCTGTTATTCGGGATCGGGGCGCTGTTATTTGGGATCAGGGCGCTGTTATTCGGGATCAGGGCGCTGTTATTCGGGATCAGGGCGCTGTTATTTGGGATCAGGGCGCTGTTATTCGGGATCGGGGCGCTGTTATTTGGGATCAGGGCGCTGTTATTTGGGATCAGGGCGCTGTTATTTGGGATCGGGGCGCTGTTATTTGGGATCAGGGCGCTGTTATTCGGGATCAGGGCGCTGTTATTTGCGATCAGGGCGCTGTTATTTGGGATTCGGGGCGCTGTTATTTGGGATCAGGGCGCTGTTATTCGGGATCGGGGCGCTGTTATTTGGGATCGGGGCGCTGTTATTCGGGATCAGGGCGCTGTTATTTGGGATCAGGGCGCTGTTATTTGGGATCGGGGCGCTGTTATTTGGGATCAGGGCGCTGTTATTTGGGATCAGGGCGCTGTTATTCGGGATCAGGGCGCTGTTATTTGGGATCGGGGCGCTGTTATTTGGGATCGGGGCGCTGTTATTTGGGATCGGGGCGCTGTTATTCGGGATCAGGGCGCTGTTATTCGGGATCGGGGCGCTGTTATTTGGGATCGGGGCGCTGTTATTTGGGATCAGGGCGCTGTTATTGGGGATCAGGGCGCTGTTATTCGGGATCGGGGCGCTGTTATTTGGGATCAGGGCGCTGTTATTTGGGATCAGGGCGCTGTTATTCACTATTGGGCGCTGTTTTTTGGGATCAGGGTGCTGTTATTTGGGATCTGTTGCATTGGGGCGCTGTTATTTGGGATCAGGGCGCTGTTATTTGGGATCAGGACGCTGTTATTTGGGATCAGGGCGCTGTTATTCACTATTGGGCGCTGTTTTTTGGGATCAGGGTGCTGTTATTTGGGATCTGTTGCATTGGGGCGCTGTTATTTGGGATCAGGGCGCTGTTATTTGGGATCAGGACGCTGTTATTTGGGATCAGGGCGCTGTTATTCGGGATCGGGGCGCTGTTATTTGGGATCAGGGCGCTGTTATTCGGGATCAGGGCGCTGTTATTTGGGATCGGGGCGCTGTTATTTGGGATCAGGGCGCTGTTATTTGGGATCGGGGCGCTGTTATTTGGGATCGGGGCGCTGTTATTCGGGATCAGGGCGCTGTTATTCGGGATCGGGGCGCTGTTATTTGGGATCGGGGCGCTGTTATTTGGGATCAGGGCGCTGTTATTGGGGATCAGGGCGCTGTTATTCGGGATCGGGGCGCTGTTATTTGGGATCAGGGCGCTGTTATTTGGGATCAGGGCGCTGTTATTCGGGATCGGGGCGCTGTTATTCGGGATCAGGGCGCTGTTATTTGGGATCAGGGCGCTGTTATTTGGGATCAGGGCGCTGTTATTCGGGATCGGGGCGCTGTTATTTGGGATCGGGGCGCTGTTATTTTGGATCAGGGCGCTGTTATTTGGGATCAGGGCGCTGTTATTTGGGATCAGGGCGCTGTTATTTGGGATCGGGGCGCTGTTATTTGGGATCCGGGCGCTGTTATTTGGGATCGGGGCGCTGTTATTTGGGATCAGGGCGCTGTTATTTGGGATCGGGGCGCTGTTATTCGGGATCGGGGCGCTGTTATTCGGGATCAGGGCGCTGTTATTTGGGATCAGGGCGCTGTTATTTGGGATCAGGGCGCTGTTATTGGGGATCAGGGCGCTGTTATTTGGGATCAGGGCGCTGTTATTGGGGATCAGGGCGCTGTTATTCGGGATCAGGGCGCTGTTATTTGGGATCAGGGCGCTGTTATTTGGGATCAGGGCGCTGTTATTTGGGATCAGGGCGCTGTTATTGGGGATCAGGGCGCTGTTATTTGGGATCAGGGCGCTGTTATTTGGGATCGGGGCGCTGTTATTTGGGATCAGGGCGCTGTTATTTGGGATCAGGGCGCTGTTATTGGGGATCAGGGCGCTGTTATTTGGGATCAAGGCGCTGTTATTTGGGATCAGGGCGCTGTTATTTGGGATCAAGGCGCTGTTATTTGGGATCAGGGCGCTGTTATTTGGGATCGGGGCGCTGTTATTTGGGATCAGGGCGCTGTTATTTGGGATCAGAGCGCTGTTATTTGGGATCGGGGCGCTGTTATTTGGGATCAGGGCGCTGTTATTCGGGATCGGGGCGCTGTTATTTGGGATTCGGGCTCTGTTATTTGGGATCGGGGCGCTGTTATTTGGGATCGGGGCGCTGTTATTCGGGATCAGGGCGCTGTTATTTGGGATCAGGGCGCTGTTATTCGGGATCGGGGCGCTGTTATTTGGGATCAGGGCGCTGTTATTTGGGATCAAGGCGCTGTTATTTGGGATCGGGGCGCTGTTATTTGGGATCAGGGCACTGTTATTTGGGATCAGGGCGCTGTTATTTGGGATCAGGGCGCTGTTATTTGGGATCAGGGCGCTGTTATTCGGGATCGGGGCGCTGTTATTTGGGATCGGGGCGCTGTTATTCGGGATCGGGGCGCTGTTATTCGGGATCAGGGCGCTGTTATTTGGGATCAGGGCGCTGTTATTTGGGATCAGGGCGCTGTTATTGGGGATCAGGGCGCTGTTATTTGGGATCAGGGCGCTGTTATTGGGGATCAGGGCGCTGTTATTCGGGATCGGGGCGCTGTTATTTGGGATCAGGGCGCTGTTATTTGGGATCAGGGCGCTGTTATTGGGGATCAGGGCGCTGTTATTTGGGATCAGGGCGCTGTTATTTGGGATCGGGGCGCTGTTATTTGGGATCAGGGCGCTGTTATTTGGGATCAGGGCGCTGTTATTGGGGATCAGGGCGCTGTTATTTGGGATCAAGGCGCTGTTATTTGGGATCAGGGCGCTGTTATTTGGGATCAAGGCGCTGTTATTTGGGATCAGGGCGCTGTTATTTGGGATCGGGGCGCTGTTATTTGGGATCAGAGCGCTGTTATTTGGGATCGGGGCGCTGTTATTTGGGATCAGGGCGCTGTTATTCGGGATCGGGGCGCTGTTATTTGGGATTCGGGCTCTGTTATTTGGGATCGGGGCGCTGTTATTTGGGATCGGGGCGCTGTTATTCGGGATCAGGGCGCTGTTATTTGGGATCAGGGCGCTGTTATTCGGGATCGGGGCGCTGTTATTTGGGATCAGGGCGCTGTTATTTGGGATCAGGGCGCTGTTATTGGGGATCAGGGCGCTGTTATTTGGGATCAAGGCGCTGTTATTTGGGATCAGGGCGCTGTTATTTGGGATCAAGGCGCTGTTATTTGGGATCAGGGCGCTGTTATTTGGGATCGGGGCGCTGTTATTTGGGATCAGAGCGCTGTTATTTGGGATCGGGGCGCTGTTATTTGGGATCAGGGCGCTGTTATTCGGGATCGGGGCGCTGTTATTTGGGATTCGGGCTCTGTTATTTGGGATCGGGGCGCTGTTATTTGGGATCGGGGCGCTGTTATTCGGGATCAGGGCGCTGTTATTTGGGATCAGGGCG
The DNA here is from genome assembly GCF_026119805.1 of Tympanuchus pallidicinctus. Classification (NCBI taxonomy): domain Eukaryota; kingdom Metazoa; phylum Chordata; class Aves; order Galliformes; family Phasianidae; genus Tympanuchus; species Tympanuchus pallidicinctus. The sequence goes on along the minus strand of NW_026294626.1, from coordinate 10,121 downwards.
CTGTTATTCGGGATCGGGGCGCTGTTATTCGGGATCAGGGCGCTGTTATTTGGGATCAAGGCGCTGTTATTTGGGATCGGGGCGCTGTTATTTGGGATCAGGGCACTGTTATTTGGGATCGGGGCGCTGTTATTTGGGATCAGGGCGCTGTTATTTGGGATCAGGGCGCTGTTATTCGGGATCAGGGCGCTGTTATTTGGGATCGGGGCGCTGTTATTCGGGATCGGGGCGCTGTTATTCGGGATCAGGGCGCTGTTATTTGGGATCAGGGCGCTGTTATTTGGGATCAGGGCGCTGTTATTGGGGATCAGGGCGCTGTTATTTGGGATCAGGGCGCTGTTATTGGGGATCAGGGCGCTGTTATTCGGGATCAGGGCGCTGTTATTTGGGATCAGGGCGCTGTTATTTGGGATCAGGGCGCTGTTATTTGGGATCAGGGCGCTGTTATTGGGGATCAGGGCGCTGTTATTTGGGATCAGGGCGCTGTTATTTGGGATCGGGGCGCTGTTATTTGGGATCAGGGCGCTGTTATTTGGGATCAGGGCGCTGTTATTGGGGATCAGGGCGCTGTTATTTGGGATCAAGGCGCTGTTATTTGGGATCAGGGCGCTGTTATTTGGGATCAAGGCGCTGTTATTTGGGATCAGGGCGCTGTTATTTGGGATCGGGGCGCTGTTATTTGGGATCAGAGCGCTGTTATTTGGGATCGGGGCGCTGTTATTTGGGATCAGGGCGCTGTTATTCGGGATCGGGGCGCTGTTATTTGGGATTCGGGCTCTGTTATTTGGGATCGGGGCGCTGTTATTTGGGATCGGGGCGCTGTTATTCGGGATCAGGGCGCTGTTATTTGGGATCAGGGCGCTGTTATTCGGGATCGGGGCGCTGTTATTTGGGATCAGGGCGCTGTTATTTGGGATCAAGGCGCTGTTATTTGGGATCGGGGCGCTGTTATTTGGGATCAGGGCACTGTTATTTGGGATCGGGGCGCTGTTATTTGGGATCAGGGCGCTGTTATTTGGGATCAGGGCGCTGTTATTCGGGATCAGGGCGCTGTTATTTGGGATCAAGGCGCTGTTATTTGGGATCAGGGCGCTGTTATTTGGGATCAGGGCGCTGTTATTTGGGATCAAGGCGCTGTTATTTGGGATCAGGGCGCTGTTATTTGGGATCGGGGCGCTGTTATTTGGGATCAGAGCGCTGTTATTTGGGATCGGGGCGCTGTTATTTGGGATCAGGGCGCTGTTATTTGGGATCAGGGCGCTGTTATTCGGGATCGGGGCGCTGTTATTTGGGATCGGGGCGCTGTTATTTGGGATCGGGGCGCTGTTATTTGGGATCTGGGCGCTGTTATTCGGGATCGGGGCGCTGTTATTTGGGATCAGGGCGCTGTTATTCGGGATCAAGGCGCTGTTATTTGGGATCGGGGCGCTGTTATTTGGGATCAGGGCGCTGTTATTTGGGATCGGGGCGCTGTTATTTGGGATCAGGGCGCTGTTATTTGGGATCAGGGCGCTGTTATTTGGGATCAGGGCGCTGTTATTCGGGATCAGGGCGCTGTTATTTGGGATCGGGGCGCTGTTATTTGGGATCGGGCGCTGTTATTCGGGATCAGGGCGCTGTTATTCGGGATCAGGGCGCTGTTATGTGGGATCAGGGCGCTGTTATTTGGGATCAGGGCGCTGTTATGTGGGATCAGGGCGCTGTTATTTGGGATCAGGGCGCTGTTATTCGGGATCGGGGCGCTGTTATTTGGGATCAGGGCGCTGTTATTTGGGATCGGGGCGCTGTTATTTGGGATCAGGGCGCTGTTATTTGGGATCGGGGCGCTGTTATTTGGGATCAGGGCGCTGTTATTTGGGATCAGGGCGCTGTTATTCGGGATCAGGGCGCTGTTATTTGGGATCGGGGCGCTGTTATTTGGGATCGGGCGCTGTTATTCGGGATCAGGGCGCTGTTATGTGGGATCAGGGCGCTGTTATTTGGGATCAGGGCGCTGTTATTTGGGATCAGGGCGCTGTTATGTGGGATCAGGGCGCTGTTATTTGGGATCAGGGCGCTGTTATTCGGGATCGGGGCGCTGTTATTTGGGATCAGGGCGCTGTTATTTGGGATCAAGGCGCTGTTATTTGGGATCAGGGCGCTGTTATTTGGGATCGGGGCGCTGTTATTTGGGATCAGGGCGCTGTTATTTGGGATCGGGGCGCTGTTATTTGGGATCAGGGTGCTGTTATTCGGGATCGGGGCGCTGTTATTTGGGATCGGGGCGCTGTTATTTGGGATCAGGGCGGTGTTATTTGGGATCAAGGCGATGTTATTTGGGATCAGGACGCTGTTATTTGGGATCGGGGCGCTGTTATTTGGGATCGGGGCACTGTTATTTGGGATCAGGGCGCTGTTATTTGGGATCGGGGCGCTGTTATTTGGGATCAGGGCGCTGTTATTTGGGATCTGGGCGCTGTTATTTGGGATCGGGGCGCTGTTATTTGGGATCGGGGCGCTGTTATTCGGGATCGGGGCGCTGTTATTTGGGATCAGGACGCTGTTATTTGGGATCGGGGCGCTGTTATTTGGGATCAGGGCGCTGTTATTCGGGATCGGGGCGCTGTTATTTGGGATCAGGGCGCTGTTATTCGGGATCAGGGCGCTGTTATTCGGGATCGGGGCGCTGTTATTTGGGATCAGGGCGCTGTTATTTGGGATCGGGGCGCTGTTATTTGGGATCGGGGCGCTGTTATTTGGGATCAGGGCGCTGTTATTTGGGATCGGGGCGCTGTTATTCGGGATCGGGGCGCTGTTATTTGGGATCGGGGCGCTGTTATTTGGGATCAGGGCGCTGTTATTCGGGATCAGGGCGCTGTTATTTGGGATCGGGGCGCTGTTATTTGGGATCAGGGCGCTGTTATTTGGGATCAGGGCACTGTTATTCGGGATCAGGGCGCTGTTATTTGGGATCAGGGCGCTGTTATTCGGGATCAGGGCGCTGTTATTTGGGATCAGGGCGCTGTTATTTGGGATCAGGGCGCTGTTATTTGGGATCAGGGCGCTGTTATTTGGGATCAGGGCGCTGTTATTTGGGATCAGGGCGCTGTTATTTGGGATCAGGGCGCTGTTATTTGGGATCAGGGCGCTGTTATTCGGGATCAGGGCGCTGTTATTCGGGATCGGGGCGCTGTTATTTGGGATCGGGGCGCTGTTATTCGGGATCAGGGCGCTGTTATTTGGGATCAGGGCGCTGTTATTTGGGATCGGGGCGCTGTTATTTGGGATCAGGGCGCTGTTATTTGGGATCGGGGCGCTGTTATTCGGGATCGGGGCGCTGTTATTTGGGATCAGGGCGCTGTTATTTGGGATCTGTTGCATTGGGGCGCTGTTATTTGGGATCGGGGCGCTGTTATTTGGGATCGGGGCGCTGTTATTTGGGATCAGGGCGCTGTTATTCGGGATCAGGGCGCTGTTATTTGGGATCGGGGCGCTGTTATTCGGGATCAGGGCGCTGTTATATGGGATCAGGGCGCTGTTATTCGGGATCAGGGCGCTGTTATTTGGGATCGGGGCGCTGTTATTCGGGATCAGGGCGCTGTTATTTGGGATCAGGGCGCTGTTATTTGGGATCAAAGCGCTGTTATTTGGGATCGGGGCGCTGTTATTTGGGATCGGGGCGCTGTTATTTGGGATCAGGGCGCTGTTATTCGGGATCGGGGCGCTGTTATTTGGGATCGGGGCGCTGTTATTCGGGATCAGGGCGCTGTTATTTGGGATCAGGGCGCTGTTATTCGGGATCAGGGCGCTGTTATTTGGGATCAGGGCGCTGTTATTTGGGATCAGGGCGCTGTTATTCGGGATCAGGGCGCTGTTATTTGGGATCGGGGCGCTGTTATTTGGGATCAGGGCGCTGTTATTTGGGATCAGGGCGCTGTTATTCGGGATCGGGGCGCTGTTATTTGGGATCAAGGCGCTGTTATTCGGGATCGGGGCGCTGTTATTTGGGATCGGGGCGCTGTTATTCGGGATCAGGGCGCTGTTATTTGGGATCAAGGCGCTGTTATTCGGGATCGGGGCGCTGTTATTCGGGATCAGGGCGCTGTTATTTGGGATCGGGGCGCTGTTACTTGGGATCAGGGCGCTGTTATTTGGGATCGGGGCGCTGTTATTTGGGATCAGGGCGCTGTTATTTGGGATCGGGGCGCTGTTATTTGGGATCAGGGCGCTGTTATTTGGGATCGGGGCGCTGTTATTCGGGATCAGGGCGCTGTTATTTGGGATCGGGGCGCTGTTATTCGGGATCAGGGCGCTGTTATTTGGGATCGGGGCGCTGTTATTCGGGATCAGGGCGCTGTTATTTGGGATCGGGGCGCTGTTATTTGGGATCAGGGCGCTGTTATTTGGGATCAGGGCGCTGTTATTTGGGATCAGGGCGCTGTTATTCGGGATCAGGGCGCTGTTATTTGGGATCAGGGCGCTGTTATTCGGGATCAGGGCGCTGTTATTTGGGATCGGGGCGCTGTTATTTGGGATCAGAGCGCTGTTATTTGGGATCGGGGCGCTGTTATTTGGGATCAGGGCGCTGTTATTTGGGATCGGGGCGCTGTTATTCGGGATCAGGGCGCTGTTATTTGGGATCAGGGCGCTGTTATTTGGGATCAAGGCGCTGTTATTTGGGATCAGGGCGCTGTTATTTGGGATCAAGGCGCTGTTATTTGGGATCAGGGCGCTGTTATTCGGGATCAGGGCGCTGTTATTTGGGATCAGGGTGCTGTTATTCGGGATCGGGGCGCTGTTATTTGGGATCTGTTGCATTGGGGCGCTGTTATTTGGGATCAGGGCGCTGTTATTTGGGATCGGGGCGCTGTTATTTGGGATCAGGGCGCTGTTATTTGGGATCAGGGCGCTGTTCTTTGGGATCAGGGCGCTGTTATTTGGGATCGGGGCGCTGTTATTTGGGATCAGGGCGCTGTTATTCACTATTGGGTGCTGTTATTTGGGATCAGGGCGCTGTTATTCGGGATCAGGGCGCTGTTATTTGGGATCAGGGCGCTGTTATTCACTATTGGGTGCTGTTATTTGGGATCAGGGCGCTGTTATTTGGGATCAGGGCGCTGTTATTCGGGATCAGGGCGCTGTTATTTGGGATCAGGGCGCTGTTATTCGGGATCAGGGCGCTGTTATTTGGGATCAGGGCGCTGTTATTCGGGATCAGGGCGCTGTTATTTGGGATCGGGGCGCTGTTATTCGGGATCGGGGCGCTGTTATTTGGGATCAGGGCGCTGTTATTTGGGATCGGGGCGCTGTTATTTGGGATCAGGGCGCTGTTATTTGGGATCAGAGCGCTGTTATTTGGGATCAGGGCGCTGTTATTTGGGATCGGGGCGCTGTTATTCGGGATCGGGGCGCTGTTATTTGGGATCGGGGCGCTGTTATTTGGGATCGGGGCGCTGTTATTCGGGATCGGGGCGCTGTTATTCAGGATCGGGGCGCTGTTATTTGGGATCAGGGCGCTGTTATTTGGGATCAGGGCGCTGTTATTTGGGATCAAGGCGCTGTTATTTGGGATCGGGGCGCTGTTATTCGGGATCAGGGCGCTGTTATTCGGGATCAGGGCGCTGTTATTTGGGATCAAGGCGCTGTTATTTGGGATCAGGGCGCTGTTATTTGGGATCGGGGCGCTGTTATTTGGGATCGGGGCGCTGTTATTTGGGATCGGGGCGCTGTTATTCGGGATCGGGGCGCTGTTATTTGGGATCAGGGCGCTGTTATTTGGGATCGGGGCGCTGTTATTTGGGATCGGGGCGCTGTTATTTGGGATCGGGGCGCTGTTATTCGGGATCAGGGCGCTGTTATTTGGGATCGGGGCGCTGTTATTTGGGATCGGGGCGCTGTTATTTGGGATCAGGGCGCTGTTATTTGGGATCGGGGCGCTGTTATTTGGGATCAGGGCGCTGTTATTTGGGATCAGGGCGCTGTTATTCGGGATCAGGGCGCTGTTATTTGGGATCAGGGCGCTGTTATTTGGGATCGGGGCGCTGTTATTCGGGATCAGGGCGCTGTTATTTGGGATCAAAGCGCTGTTATTTGGGATCGGGGCGCTGTTATTCGGGATCAGGGCGCTGTTATATGGGATCAGGGCGCTGTTATTTGGGATCGGGGCGCTGTTATTTGGGATCGGGGCGCTGTTATTCGGGATCAGGGCGCTGTTATTTGGGATCAGGGCGCTGTTATTTGGGATCAAAGCGCTGTTATTTGGGATCGGGGCGCTGTTATTTGGGATCGGGGCGCTGTTATTTGGGATCGGGGCGCTGTTATTCGGGATCAGGGCGCTGTTATTTGGGATCAGGGCGCTGTTATTTGGGATCAAAGCGCTGTTATTTGGGATCAGGGCGCTGTTATTTGGGATCAGGGCGCTGTTATTCGGGATCGGGGCGCTGTTATTTGGGATCGGGGCGCTGTTATTCGGGATCAGGGCGCTGTTATTTGGGATCAGGGCGCTGTTATTTGGGATCAGGGCGCTGTTATTCGGGATCGGGGCGCTGTTATTTGGGATCGGGGCGCTGTTATTCGGGATCGGGGCGCTGTTATTTGGGATCAGGGCGCTGTTATTTGGGATCGGGGCGCTGTTATTTGGGATCAGGGCGCTGTTATTCGGGATCGGGGCGCTGTTATTTGGGATCAGGGCGCTGTTATTTGGGATCGGGGCGCTGTTATTTGGGATCAGGGCGCTGTTATTCGGGATCGGGGCGCTGTTATTGGGGATCAGGGCGCTGTTATTTGGGATCGGGGCGCTGTTATTTGGGATCAGGGCGCTGTTATTCGGGATCAGGGCGCTGTTATTTGGGATCAGGGCGCTGTTATTTGGGATCGGGGCGCTGTTATTTGGGATCAGGGCGCTGTTATTTGGGATCAGGGCGCTGTTATTTGGGATCAGGGCGCTGTTATTTGGGATCGGGGCGCTGTTATTTGGGATCAGGGCGCTGTTATTCGGGATCGGGGCGCTGTTATTTGGGATCAGGGCGCTGTTATTTGGGATCGGGGCGCTGTTATTTGGGATCAGGGCGCTGTTATTGGGGATCGGGGCGCTGTTATTTGGGATCAGGGCGCTGTTATTTGGGATCGGGGCGCTGTTATTCGGGATCGGGGCGCTGTTATTTGGGATCAGGGCGCTGTTATTCGGGATCGGGGCGCTGTTATTTGGGATCAGGGCGCTGTTATTGGGGATCAGGGCGCTGTTATTTGGGATCAGGGCGCTGTTATTTGGGATCGGGGCGCTGTTATTTGGGATCAGGGCGCTGTTATTGGGGATCAGGGCGCTGTTATTTGGGATCAGGGCGCTGTTATTTGGGATCGGGGCGCTGTTATTCGGGATCGGGGCGCTGTTATTTGGGATCAGGGCGCTGTTATTCGCTAATGGGTGCTGTTATTTGGGATCAGGGCGCTGTTATTTGGGATCAGGGCGCTGTTATTCGGGATCAGGGCGCTGTTATTTGGGATCGGGGCGCTGTTATTCGGGATCAGGGCGCTGTTATTTGGGATCAGGGCGCTGTTATTCGGGATCGGGGCGCTGTTATTTGGGATCAGGGCGCTGTTATTGGGGATCAGGGCGCTGTTATTTGGGATCAGGGCGCTGTTATTTGGGATCGGGGCGCTGTTATTTGGGATCGGGGCGCTGTTATTTGGGATCGGGGCGCTGTTATTTGGGATCAGGGCGCTGTTATTTGGGATCAGGGCGCTGTTATTTGGGATCGGGGCGCTGTTATTTGGGATCAGGGCGCTGTTATTTGGGATCAGGGCGCTGTTATTTGGGATCAGGGCGCTGTTATTTGGGATCGGGGCGCTGTTGTTCGGGATCAGGGCGCTGTTATTCGGGATCAGGGCGCTGTTATTCGGGATCAGGGCGCTGTTATTTGGGATTCGGGGCGCTGTTATTCGGGATCAGGGCGCTGTTATTTGGGATCGGGGCGCTGTTATTTGGGATCAGGGTGCTGTTATTTGGGATCAGGGCGCTGTTATTTGGGATCGGGGCGCTGTTATTTGGGATTCGGGGCGCTGTTATTCGGGATCAGGGCGTTGTTATTTGGGATCTGTTGCATTGGGGCGCTGTTATTTGGGATCAGGGCGCTGTTATTTGGGATCAGGGCGCTGTTATTTGGGATCAGGGCGCTGTTATTTGGGATCAGGGTGCTGTTATTCGGGATCAGGGCGCTGTTATTCGGGATCGGGGCGCTGTTATTCGGGATCAGGGCGCTGTTATTTGGGATCAGGGCGCTGTTATTCGGGATCAGGGCGCTGTTATTTGGGATCAGGGCGCTGTTATTTGGGATCGGGGTGCTGTTATTTGGGATCAGGGCGCTGTTATTTGGGATCGAGGCGCTGTTATTTGGGATCAGGGCGCTGTTATTTGGGATCAGGGCGCTGTTATTCGGGATCGGGGCGCTGTTATTCGGGATCAGGGCGCTGTTATTTGGGATCAGGGCGCTGTTATTTGGGATCGAGGCGCTGTTATTTGGGATCAGGGCGCTGTTATTTGGGATCAGGGCGCTGTTATTCGGGATCGGGGCGCTGTTATTCGGGATCAGGGCGCTGTTATTTACTATTGGGCGCTGTTATTTGGGATCAGGGCGCTGTTGTTCACTATTGGGCGCTGTTATTCGGGATCGGGACGCTGTTATTCACTATTGGGCGCTGTTATTTGGGATCTGTTGCATTGGGGCGCTGTTTTTTGGGATCAGGGCGCTGTTATTTGGGATCAGGGCGCTGTTGTTCACTATTGGGCGCTGTTATTTGGGATCTGTTGCATTGGGGCGCTGTTATTCACTATTGGGCGCTGTTATTTGGGATCAGGGCGCTGTTATTTGGGATCTGTTGCATTGGGGCGCTGTTATTCACTATTGGGTGCTGTTATTGGGGATTGGGGGCTCGGTGGGGTTGGGGTCGCTGTGACGGCTTCCCTGGGCGCCGCAGGTGGCGGCGCAGCAGCAGGAATCGGCCACGACGCAGAAGGCGGAGCGCGAGGTGTCGCGCATGGTGGTGGTGATGGTGGGCTCCTTCTGCGTGTGCTACGTGCCCTACGCCGCCCTGGCCATGTACATGGTCAACAACCGCGACCACGGCCTCGACCTGCGCCTCGTCACCATCCCCGCCTTCTTCTCCAAGAGCGCCTGCGTCTACAACCCCATCATCTACTGCTTCATGAACAAGCAGGTGGGCAGCAGGCTGGGGGGGGGGGGGCAGATGGGATGGGGACAGATGGGGGGAGACAGATGAGGGTGAGAGATGGGATGAGGACAGATGGGGGGGGAAAGATGGGGGGACAGATGGGATGGGGACAGATGGGGGTGAGAGATGGGATGAGGACAGATGGGATGGGGACAGATGGGGGTGAGAGATGGGATGAGGACAGATGGGGGGGACAGATGGGATGGGGACAGATGGGATGGGGAGAGATGGGGGGGGACACCAGGATGGGGGGGACAGATGGGGGGGGACAGATGGGATGGGGACAGATGGGGGGGGACACCAGAATGGGGGGGGGACAGATGGGGGGGGACAGATGGGGGACAGATGGGATGGGGACAGATGGGGGTGGGAGATGGGATGGGGACAGATGGGGGGGGACACCAGGATGGGGGGGGACAGGTGGGATGGGGACAGATCGGGGGGGACAGATGGGGGTGAGAGATGGGATGGGGACAGATGGGGGGACAGATGGGATGGGGACAGATGGGGATGGGGAGAGATGGGGGGGAACACCAGGATGGGGGGGACAGATGGGGGGGACAGATGGGATGGGGACAAATGGGGGTGAGAGATGGGATGGGGACAGATGGGGGGGGGACAGATGGGGGGACAGATGGGATGGGGACAAATGGGATGGGGACAGATGGGGGGGACACCAGGATGGGGGGGGACAGATGGGGGGGACAGATGGGATGGGGACAGATGGGGGGAGAAAGATGGGGGGGGACAGATGGGGGGGACAGATGGGGGGGGACAGATGGGATGGGGACAGATGGGGGGGGACACCAGGATGGGGGGGGACAGATGGGATGGGGACAGATGGGGGAACAGATGGGATGGGGACAGATGGGATGGGGACAGATGGGGGGGGACACCAGGATGGGGGGGACAGA
>NW_026294625.1:22500-89681 GCF_026119805.1 Tympanuchus pallidicinctus | reverse complement strand
CCTCCGTGCCCGAGGGTCCCACAGCGCTGCTTTGTCTCCTGCCCAGGGAAGTGGTTTGTGAGCACGGGGAAGGACAACCTGCTCAACGCCTGGCGCACGCCCTACGGAGCCAGCATCTTCCAGGTGAGGGGCTGGGGAAGCTCAGAGCGGGGGCTGCTTCCCCCCCACCACCCTCACCCCCATCCCCTCTCCTTCCAGTCCAAAGAATCGTCTTCGGTGCTGAGCTGTGACATCTCCATCAATGACAAATTCATTGTGACTGGCTCTGGTGACAAGAAGGCCACGGTGTATGAGGTGGTGTACTGAGCTCCCCGCTGTCTCTGATGCTCAGATACTCGGAGGCTGAGCCCCCAGGCCCCCAGTGCCGCTGCAGCCCCACTGCACTCTGAGTTGCTCACTCCTGGTTCTCTTCCTGCAAGCTGGGGAGCAGCAGGTGACACCTTGTGCCCCCCCCCCCCCTTTCCTGATGCTTGATGGAGGGGGGCTGGTTGGGGTGAGGGATGCAGGATCCCCTCCAAGCAGGGGGATGGAGGGCAGGGGGTGGTCAGATGTCAGTCTGTCAGTCTGGTAAGGAAAGGGGACACAGCCACGAGGGGCAGGAAGCTCAGAGCCTCGTGTTTTCCCTGCCCTCCCCCCATTTACTGCTACTGATTCAATGGCACCAATTTTCTGCTGCAGCCCCAGCTGTGAATTATCAGTAAAGAGATGTATTTAATGGCGTTTTCAAATCCTTACTAATAAAAAAAAAAACAAAAATGAAAGAGTGGTTGCTGGGGTGGTGGGGGGGGGGGCTGAGTTCCTCTAGGGCACCATGGGGTGATGGGGAGGACCTTGATTTACACGGGGACTCGGCCCCTGGGGGTGCTGAAATGCCATGAGGGGCTGAAATGCCCTCTGTCCCCCCCCGGCTCCGTGCAGAGCAGCCCCCAGCCCCATCAGCCCCTGCCCTGCGATGCACCGCGCTGCTGTTTGCTTTTTATTATTAAATTATGCCCTGGTTGGGTGCAGGGGGAGATGAGGAGAGCTCTCATCCTGCCCAGCATTTAACAAAAAAAAACACAAAAAAATGACATTACAAAAGAAAGCCCCCTTCGCTCCCCCAACCCCCGTTTAGAAACAAACCAACCAATAACGAACCAAAGGAGGAGGAAACCTCTGGGAAGGGCCCTGCGAGCAGCAGCTGCCTCCCAGCACTGCAGGGTCCCCATCGCCAATGGCTCCAGGCCTGGGCTGCCACCCCTCTGCGTCAGAGTCCGTCTGTCCGTCCCCATGGCTGTGAGTCCGTCTGCTCTCAGGGAACAGACCCAGGCCGTCACCTCCGTGTCTCTCAGTAAATGACTTCGTAGACCGTCGCCTTCTTGTCTCCGGAGCCGGTGACGATGAACTGATCGTCGGTGGAGACGTCGCAGCTGAGGACGGAGGAAGTTTCCTTGGACTGCAGAGAGGGGAGGGCAGGGCTGGGTGCCGGCACCAGGGTGCAGGGCTGGGTGCTGAAGGAACGCCGATGGCGCCGAGCGGCGCTGGGGGCAGCTGGGCTCACCTGGAAGATGCTGGCTCCGTAGGGCGTGCGCCAGGCGTTGAGCAGGTTGTCCTTCCCCGTGCTCACAAACCACTTCCCTGGGCAGGAGACAAAGCAGCGCTGTGGGACCCTCGGGCACGGAGGGGAGGGGGCTGCAGGGACCCCCAAAAAGGAAGCAGGCGGCGCCCGTACCGCAGGCGGCGAACTTGAGGGAGAGGACGCAGCTCTCGTGGAGGTGCAGCTGGTATTTGTCGGGCTTGGTGACGTGCAGGATCTCCACGTTGCTGCTCTCCATGCCCACCGCCAGCCACTCGCCCGTCGGGCAGTGCCCCAGGGAGAAGATCTGGGGGCAGGCAGGGGGAGGGCAGGGCTCGGATAGCGGGGGGGGCTCGCACCCATCGGGGGCGCCCGGCGCCTACCTGCGAGCTGAAGTCGTGCTGCTGCAGCTGCCGCCCCTCCCGCAGGTCCCAGCAGCGCACCGTGTTGTCCAACCCCCCCGTCCACAGCTTGGTGCCATCGTTGGAGATGTCGATGCAGCTGGCTCCGTCCGTGTGGCCTTGGAACTGCCTGGGAGAGGAGAGGGACAGACATGGGATGCGCAGGGCTGTCAGCGCTGTACAGCACAGAGGAGGACGTGGGGTTCCCCATCTGGAGCTGCGCCATGCAGCACCCACCGGACCAGGCTCTGGTTCTGCAGGTCCCACACCACGATGTTGCCGTCGCTGCAGCAGGAGAAGCAGACTTTGGCGTCGGGGCTGATGGCCAGGGCGTAGCAGGCAGGGGCGGAGGAGGTGAGCTCGGCCTTGATGCGGGGCGTGGGGGCCGCCAGGTCCCAGATGGACAGGGTGCTGGCCTCCCCCCCCACGATCAGGCTGCGGCCGTCGGGGAGCAGCTTGCAGGAGCGGATGTAGTTGTCGCGGTTCTGCGGCGCGGGGAGGGGAGCAGAGGGGGGAGCAGAGGGGAGCAGAGGGGGGAGCAGAGGGGGGAGCAGAGGGGGGAGCGCCCGTCAGCCCCTTCCCCGGCAGCCCTCAGCCCCTCCACGACAGCAGAGCGGGACGGGGCGGCGCACGGCCCCCGAGCGGGGAGCCCCGCGTTTGGACGGGGCGGCGTGGGGCGGCGGGGACGTCCCCAACCCCATCCCCGCGCCACCCCTTCGGGACCCCCGCGCTCTCCTCCGCCCGTTCGTCCCCGGCCCCCCGCGGCCCCCCGGCACGCAGCCCCTCCCCGCCCCGCGTACCAAGCAGTCCAGCTGGGCCACGGCCGTCTTGGCGCCCGGCTGCCCCACGTCCCACACCTTGACGCAGCCTTTGCCCCCGGTGTAGACGTGGCGCGTGGAGTTGCTGATGGTGACGGCGCAGACCACCTCGCCGTGGGCCAGGCTGTGCAGCTGCCGCGCATGCCGGGGGATGCCGGAGCCCAGGAGGGCGTCGGGGGGGAACGGCACCGGCTGCATCTGCCCGTCGGCGCTGACGTGGAAGGAGTAGGCGCTGGGAAAGGGGACGGAGCGGTGACGGAGCCGCGCGGTGCCACGGCGGGGCCACCCGGCGCCGTGCGGAGAGGAGCGGCGATGGGGACGGCGCAGCAGGGAGGGGACGGCCGGCGTCGCCCCACAGAGGGCCGTCCCCACTGCTGCGCTGCCATGGCGGCGTCCCGTCCCCCCCCCTTCTTGTCCCCTCCGTCCCTCCATCTCCACTTACGGTTTCCCCGATGTCCCCACTTGCATTCCGGCCGCCAGCCCAGCCACGCGCATGTGAGGGTGAGGGTCGTAGCCGACCTGCAGGGCACACAGGGTGAGCACAGCTCCCCAAAGCCACGCTGCCCCACTGGGAGGGGGGAAACGCACCAGTGGGGATCGGCCATAGGTGCCGGCGGCCGCGGTGCCGTTGAGTTGCGGGGACACGAGGTGCAGGCTGGCGTAGGCGCCCGCCCCAGCCATGTCCCCATTGACAGCGGGGTGAGCCATGCTGAAGGAGTAGGGGCTCTGCACGCCCAGCGGGGTCCTCAGGCCCAGGGCTGTGGGGAGAGGAGGTGTCAAAGGATGGGGTCGTGGGTTTGGGGCTGTGCTCGGTGCTCAGCGATGCTCACCCAGGGAGTCCACGGGGGCTTTGGCTGCAGTGGGGCGGAACTGTTGGGCACCGCTGGATCCCGGCGCTGCCGCATCACCCTGAGATGTGGGGGTGCTGGACTTGAGGCTGGGTGTCCCTGCCTTCTCCACCTATTGGGGCAGAACAACGTCATGTCCCCGTCCTCCACCCACACCAACGCCCTCAGTGATTCCCCCATCCCTAAACCCAGCACGCTACAAGGGGAGCCCTCTGAACCTCCAAGCATCACCCTTTACTCCAGGGCTGAGGGGCAGCAGGACTGACGCCCATGGGACACCCGGTGGGCTCAATGCACGAGGGGTCACCCAACGGGACATGCAGTGGGGAGCCCAGCGTTACCAGGGCCCAGTGGGACCGGCGTGGCGCTCGTACCATGGCTGCGTCCTTGCTGCGCGATGGGGACGCGCTGCTGGAGGAGGCCATGGAGGTGGGGCTGAGCGGCGCCGGCTCCTTCCGCCCCAGCGGCAGCTTCTCCAACCCGTTCTCACGGGAGGAGTAGGAATGGACGCTGTGTGGGGACGAGGGGTCCTGCGGGGGGAGGGACATCAGCAGAGCAGGGATGGGGGGCATCACCCCGATCCCATCCCTGCAGCTCCCGCGCTGACCTCATCCACCACCAGGTTGTCTTCGCTTTTGTCCGCATCGCTGCCCTACAACACGGCAATGGGTGCTTGTGGGTGCCCGGCCGGGGGGGGGTTGGGACGTGCCAGCCCCCCTAGTTCCCTCCCTGCACTCACATAGTCTGTCACAAAGTCCTTCTCCTCCACCTTCCTCTTTTTGCTGCTGCTCAGGTACTCAGAGATGGCTCGTGCCCGGTCCCCGTTGGGCAGCACCAAAGAGCTCTGGGGCAATGGAGCAGTGTTAGGGGCAGTGTTAGGGGCAGGGGGTCCTATGGCAGCCCCCACCCCACCCCACATTGCAGGCTGGTGAAGGAATGGGGGTGGGGATGCCGCTGGGGGGTCTGCCAACACGACATTGGGAAAGGGGATGTGGAGGGGATGGGAAAGGCACTTACAGGACCCGGGTCTCGCTCTGTCTCCATGGTGATGCGGATGCGCAGCAGGACCGGGATGAAGCAGGGACACGGCTGTGCTCCTCTCGTGGGTACCAGGACCCCCAGCTCAGCCTTGGGGACGTCCCCGACCCCCCCGGGCTGAGTCCTCCCCACCACCTCCAAGAGGTGCCCACGTGGAGGGGGGGGGGACACCTCCCACTCCCCCGCTCCCAGCCTGAAGGGAAGCATCCTCCCTACGTGCCCCCCTCCGGGTCCCCCCTTGGATCCCCCAAGCTCACCCCTGTGCTCGCCGTCGTGGACCCCACGGTCATCCTTGGTGAGGAGCTGGGCCCCCCCCAGCACCCCCGAAAGCGCCAGCAGCCCCGAAGCGCTGCCCAGCCCGGCCAGGGTGGGGGGCTGCATCCCAGAGGGGTGGGGGGTCAGCGGGATGGGGGGGGCGTGGTGCGAGAGGTGCTGCGTTTGGAGCTGGTGCTGGAGGGGGGAGGTGAGGGGAGAGAGCAGAGCAGAAGGGCGCGGGGTCAGGGGGAGGATGATGGGAGGGGGCTGGAAGGGGGTCGGGCTTCCAGGGAACCCCCAGGCCTGTGGAGGGGGCACCGCATCCCACCCACTGCCACCTCCTGGGACTGGTGGGGCGCTGCCCTCAGACCCCTCCCACATCCACAGCACTGTGGTCTCAAGGGAAAGATGGGGACACAAGGATGGTGGTGACCCCTCCCTACGGCCCCCAGGGCACGGCACCCCCACACTTCAATGCCACTATGCTCCCAACCCCTTTACTGCTCTCTGGTCCCCACTGCAGCCTGGCTGTGCTTCCCCACGGCTTTGGGGGGGCTGTGGGTGCCCCCAAAATGGGGGTCCGCAGCCCTGGGACGGTGCCACCATCACCTGCAGGTTCCCAGCAGGGAGGTTGGGGGGGGGGGCAGAGGGTCGACGTACCCCGATGGCCGCGTTCAGGTCGCTCATAGTCA
The DNA here is from genome assembly GCF_026119805.1 of Tympanuchus pallidicinctus. NCBI lineage: Eukaryota > Metazoa > Chordata > Aves > Galliformes > Phasianidae > Tympanuchus > Tympanuchus pallidicinctus. The sequence continues at coordinate 84,074 of NW_026294625.1, read as the reverse complement.
CCTGCTTGGCACGCTCCACTGCCTGGACCACCTGCTGCTGGTGCTGGGGGGGGGGGGGAAAGGGGGGGATGGAGAGGGGCTCCCCCCAGCCCGGTGTGCAGGGTTTGGGGTCTGCGATGGGAGCTCAGCCCCCCCCCGGTGTGGGGACACCCACCTCCTGCGATAGGAACGGGATGAGCTGCGCGCAGATGACGTTCAGCCGCTTGGCGATCTCCGTCTGCAGGGAAAGGAGGAGAGGGACCGGCAGGGTGAGACCCCCCCCACCCCCTCCCCATCGTCCCTATGGCTGAACTCCTTTTACTGAGGGGCACTGAGACCCCTCCCCAGGGTCCAGCCTGGATGCTCAGCCCCCCGAAGCTGATACAGCCCAGGGAGGAGCGGGGAGCTCCATCACCGCCCATCAAACCCCGTATCACCCCAACGAGGACCCCAAGTTCCCCCCCCCTCGCCCCCAAGACAGCACTGACACTGCAGTGCCATGGCAGCGTGGCCCAAGCCATGTGGGGACACCAGGATGGGGACACAGAGATGGGGAACGGTGAGATAATGGGGATAGCAGGATGATGGGGACACTGGGATGGGGTTACAGAGAGGGGGGACACTGGGGTGGGGGATACCAGGGTAGGGATACTGGGATGATGGGGACATCGATATGAGGGGGACACTGAGATGGGAGAAGTGGGATGGGAGACAGTGGGATGGGGGATTTGGAGATGGGGGGGCACAGGGATAACAGGGACACCAGGATGGGGATATCAAGATGTAGGGAGGGGACACCAGAATGATGGGGACACCGGGATGATGGGGACATCAATATGAGGGGGACACTGGGATGAGAGACAATGGGATGGGGATACCAGGGTAGGGATACTGAGATGGGGGGCACTGGGATGATGGGGACACTGGGATGATGAGGACATCGAAATGGGGAGGGACACTGAGATGAGGGGTGACACCAGGGTAGGGATACCAAGATGGGGGACACCAAGATGACGGGGACACCGAGATGATGGGGATGGCGGAACAGGGAATGTTGAGATGGAAGGGACACCGGGATGATGGACATCAGCATGGGGGACACGAGGACGGTGAGGACACTGGGATAACGGGGACACCGAGATGGGGGGCGCCCCGGGATGACGGATGGCAGGAACACCTTTCTGCCGCCCCACCACCCTCAGCACCACCCTCCCTTCTGAGGGAGGGAAAAAAAGAGGAGAGAAAAGGCAAGAAGAAGAGGAGGCAAAGCAGCGCAGCGCGAGCAGCACGGCGGCAGGCGGCGGTTCTGGGAAGGATTTAGCTGCCTCCCGGGGCCGCCAGTGATGGATTCTCTCCCCTAATGCACTGATGGGCAGCAGCTCCTCGGGGAGAGCTGCCTCCAATTCACTCGCGCTCGTTAATGTGCAATTTAGTGGCACTTTAACGCTCTCAGCATGAAAAACGATCGCGCTGCTCGCAGCCCCCCCTCCCCCCCAGCAGCCCACCCCCCCCCATGGCCACCAGCGCTGCCACCGCCCCTCGTGCTGCTCCATGCAGGGAGGTGGCTTTAAGGCTGCTTCCTTCCCCCCCTTCCAAAAAAAAAAAAGGGAATATTTCCCACCTGGCCGCACGGTTCTCCTGCCAACAGCAGCACAAAGCTGGGAATTAAATGCCCATGGGGACAGGGCAGAGCCCCCCCCTCCTTGGCCATGGGGTGCAGACCTCAAAGTGGGCTTTTGGTGCACTGGGGGTGAGGGGAAGCGGGTTGGGGGCCCCCCCAGGTGGGCTCACCTGTTTGTGCATCTCGATATTCAGCCCGTAGGACATCTCATAGTACTGCGGGAGAGAGCAGAGCATCAGTGGGGCAGCGGGGGGGGGGAGGATCCTACAGCTGGGATGGGGTGGGGGGACCCCAATTTTGCCACCCTTCCCACGAGCTGCAGCACTCAGATGCGGCTCATTTTGGGTCAAAATATCCATTGTGGGGGGTGGGGGGGTCACAGGGGGAGCCCCATAACCCGGCTATGGGGGGGGGGGGGGGTCACACTCTGGCAGTTCAGAGGAAATTCTCGCTGACCATCACGTAGTGTCGCTGGATTTCGGTTTTCTCCGTCGCCAGCTTTTCGCATTCCAACTTCAGGCTGTAGAAATAAAACATAATCACAGATAAAACATCAGAGAGACCCCCCCCCCCCTCCCCCCAACCCCCCAAATCCGCTCCCACATCCCAGGGCTGAGCAGCTGCATCCCAAATGGGGCCGTGCGACACAGTGTCACCTCCTGGCACCGCCGCCCCATCGCTGTCACCAACGGACGGATGGCGTCCATCCACCCCCCGGCCTCACCTGTGGTATTGGTTCTGCAGGAACTGGAACTCCTCCTTGATGCGATCCAAGGTCTCGGGGTAAGTCAGCTTGAGGGACTGTGGGGTGGTGGGGCCTGAGGGGGCCGAGGGGGCCGGGAGGTGGCCCTGAGGATGGGAAGGGACAGTTGGGGGGCGCCGTCACCACCGCCGGTCCCCAAACCCCAGGGATGAGGCTGTGGGGACATTAGGGATGGCGGCACGTGCAGGAGGAGGTGGCCACCGTGGTCCCCGTGCCACCACTGGCCCTGTAGCACTGCTGTGTCCGTGTCACCGTGGTCCCTGTGTCATCACTGTCCCCATGTCACTGCTGTCCCCGTGCCATCGCCATCCCTGTGCCACCCCTGTCCTCATGCCACTGTGGTCCCCGTGCCATCACTGTCCCTTTGCCATCACCACCCCCATACCATTGCTGTCCCTGTGCCACCACCATCCCTGTACCACTGCTGTCCCCGTGCCACTGCCATCCCCGTGCCATCGCTGTCCCTGTGCCATCCCCATCCCCATCCCCATGCCACTATGGTCCCTGTGCCACCCCTGTTCTCACGCCACTGCCATCCCTATGTCACTGCGTTCCCTGTACCATTGCTGTCCCTGTGCCATCATTGTCCCCGTGCTGCTGCCATCCCCGTGCCACTGTGGCACCCATGCCATCCCCATCCCCGTGCCACTGTGGTCCCTGTGCCACCCCTGTCCTCGTGCCACTATCAGCCTTATACCACTGTGGTCCTTGTGCCACTGCTGTCCCTGTGCCATCCTTTTCCCCATGCCGCTGCCATCTCCGTGCCACTGTGGTCCCTGTGCCACCCCCGTCCCTTTGCCACCGCCATTCCCATACCACTGCTGTCCCCATGCCATCACCATCCCTGTACCTTTGCTGTCCCTGTGCCACCCCCATCCTCATGCCACTGCTGTCCTTTTGCCATCACCATCCCTGTGCCATCGTCACCCTCCCCGTACCACCACCGTGCCTCCACTCCATACCCACTGCCCCCATTCCCCCCCAGCAGCGATGGGGGATCCCGGCCCCACATTACCGTCGCGCCCCCCCCCCCCCCCCTCCCCCCAAACCCCCGCCCCACACAGCGCTCCCTTATGGGGACCATCGCGGCCATCCCACGGCCACGTGCGCAGCAAAGGGACGTCGCTCACCGGCGGCCGATTTTGGGGGAACATCGCCGGCACCGGGCGGACCCGGGCCCCCCCCCAGCTCCTCTCCGCACCGCGGATCGGGACACGGGGATGCGCTCCAGCTCCGGCTCAGCTCCTGCAGGGGGTTGGAGGGGGGGGGGGTGGAGGGGGGAACAACGCGACGTGCCCGCTTCGGGAGGGGCACAGACAGACAGACAGGCAGACACACAGCCCCCCCCACCCCCCCCACGCCCCGGTCCGCTCCCCCCGCACCGCACGCCTCGCAGACAATGGGCCCCTCCGACACCGCAGGTACCGCTGTGGGGGTGGGGAGGGGGGAGCGGGGCCACCGCCCATCCCTGAGCGAGAGGAGAGGAGAGGGGGGAGGTGGGGGCACGGAGCGGAATGGGAGAAATTGGATTCGGGATGGGACGGGATGGACTCACCGCGCCGCTGAACCCGATCCTTACGGGGGTCCCGAACCGAGCTGGGCCGAACAGAGCCGAACTGAGCCGAGCGGAGCCGAACTGAGCCTAGCGGAGCTGTGCGGGGCTGAGCGGAGCCGAGCTGGGCCGAAGAGAGCCGAACCGGGCTGAGCCGAGCCGTGCCGAGCCCCGAACCCCGGGCCGAGCCCCGAACGGAGCCGAGCGGAGCCGAGCGGAGCCGAACGGCGCCGAAGCCCCCGCCGGGCACCGCCACCCCCCCCCGCGCGGCCGCCGCTTTGCGGAGGGCGATCAATGAAGGAGCGCGGCTCCACGTGGGGCCTGGCCCGTGCGGGCGCTCTCGGCGGCCGTTGGCCAATAGGAACGCGCGCTGGCGGCCCGCCCCCACGTGGGACGCGCGGAGTTGGCTTCCTATTGGTAGAGGGAGGAGGACCGGCAGGAGGATGTGTCAATCTGCGGGGACAGCGCTGCGGGGGGGGAGGGGGGGAAGGGGGAAATGGGCGTTAACCCCTGCGGTGCCGGAGGGCAGCGAGCGCAGGGAGCGTTGGGGGGGGGGGGGGGGGGCTGAGATTTGGGCCCCGACATCCATTTTAAGGCGAAAAAATAACCAGAGATCCCCGCTCTCTGTCCCCTCCCTCCTCGGGGGGGGGTCCCGTGTCACCCATAGGTGCAGCGCTGCCACAACCCCGCCCCCCGGGACCCCCTCCATGGGATCTGCCCCCCTCCCCCCCCCCATCCCCACCCCTTTTCCCACCCCCCCCTTCCTGACCCCCATCCCCTCCCCCCCCCATCCCCACCCCGGTCTTTTTCTCAGGGTTCCCCCCCCCGGGTTTGGCCGAGGTCACGTTAGGGCAGCAGCGTTGTAAAAGGGAAATGTAAATATCTGCGTATCCAAACAACCCCCCCAAAGGAGAGAAAGCTGCGCAGGGCGGCACCGTTCGGCTCCAACCTCCCAACCTCCCCCCCCACAGTGGTGGAAACCGTGTCCACCCATAGGGCAGACTGGGGGGGGGGGGGGGGGTTCCTTTGGGTCCCAGGTTTTGCAGTGGGATTTCTGTGTTCGGGGGGGGGGCTTTTAATGAGAGGGGAGGAGAGGAAACGATTTTAAATGGGAAGAAATTCAGCCTGTGAGGGCCCGGAGGGGGGGGGGGGGGGGGAGATGATACACACAGGCCGGTGCAGGTTGTTCAGGGCTCTGGATGGGGCTGGGAGCTGCCTGCTCGTGGGGGGGGGGGGGGGGGGGTATTCCTGCTTATGGGGGGGGTTGGCACGATGTCTTTGACCTCAGGGCCGCAGGTTGGGGTCGGGGGCACGGAGCCGGGATGGAGCATCACCCAGCAGGAGGGTTTTCCCTTCCTCCTTTTGCTCTTCTGCTTCTTTCTGCCTTTCCCTCCCCCCCTTCTCCCCTCTCCAATCCTTTCGCTTTATTTCCCAGCCTGATCAAAGCTCTCTTTGTGGCACCTGGAACGTTTCGGCGTTTTCACAGCACTGGGGGCGCACGAAGACGGGGATCCCCGGATCTCTGCAACCCCCCCGGGGCGGGGGGAAAAGAGGGGGGTGGGTCGGAGCTCCGGGTTTTGCGGGGGGGACGCTGGGGGGCAGCGGCTGCAGCGCGGCTCCTCGGATCCCTACCGCCCTCTGCCGCCCGCTGCCGCTGCGGGGATTTTCCTCCGAGTGATGAATTCCCCCCCCTCTAAATCTGGCCGAACTTTCCCCCTTCTTCAGCTGAACCCCATTCCTCCCTTCGCCCTCTCATCCTCAAACCGTGTCAGAAGGTCGCTCTCTGTCTTTTCTTTTTCTTTCTTCTTCTCTTTTCTTTATAGGCTCTCTTAAATCCTGCCGAGGCTGCAACGCCCGGGAGCTGCGCTGCCCTTCGGTGCTGAGCACAGCAACACCGAAGCCGGGCCGCTCCAAACCTCCTCCTCCTGCAGCGCGGATCACAACACCGGCGCTCCCCCCAAGCTCCCAGCAGATCACAAGGGCTGGTAGCAGCACTGCGGGCTGCTTGGGGACCCTGGGTAACGCAGCCACCTCCGGGATGGGGGTCGATTGATTGGGGTCGATTGATTGGGGTCGATTTCCATGCTGCACTTGGGACAGGGAGCCGCAAACACCCCCATCAAAAGGCGCAGACCCCTCCTGCGGGTATCAGTGCCCTCCCCAAGTGGGGACCACCTCGTGCTCCCGCTGCTCATCTGCTGGCAGCCTTCTTGTGGCTGCCGGCCAGGGAAAAGGATGTTTAGAGGATGAGTAACATCCTTCCTGGCAAGGCTTCTGCCCACTCCTGGAAGCACGCAGGGGGCACCGGGAAGATCAGCCCCGTACCCCAAGAGCCTGGGAAGGACGCCAAGAGCGGGAGGCAACCTGGAGCTGAGGGCAGGGCCAACGGACCCAGATGGACCCACTGGCACCGGCACCGGGGGGTGGAGGAGCCGCAGGTGCCAGGGGGGAAGGGAGGGAGGATGCAGCGTGGCAGCGGGAGGCACAGGTTGGGGGAGGCAGCCCAGGGCCGGGAGCCAGAGCCTGGTTCAGCGCTGCCAGAAACGGCTACTTTTGGAATGGAGATGTCTTGGCTGAGCGTGCGGAGCTGCCGCTGGGAACAGGATGGCTCTCAGAGCAGGTCCCTGGCACTGCTCGCGGGCCAACGCTGCTCGGCTTCAGCCTGGGGCACGGTCTGCCCCAGCACTGCATCCCTAAGGCCTGAGTCACTCCTGCAGAGGGCTTTGGATGCCCTGGCCAAGAGGCGGCGCAACGCCCAGGGCTACGGCTCGCCCTTCCCCAAGCCTGAATGCCAAGCGTGGTACCCAGAGCTCCCGACAGCCATTGGGCTTGGTGCAACAGCAAACCTGGAGTGGGGAAACTGAGGCCTGAAAGCTGCTTGAGGCACACAGCCCGTCCACTGCTCCATCCTCCCCGGCACCTGGTGCTGGTGTCTCTGGTTCTGAGGTCCAGTGAGTAGATGGTGCCCCACTGGCATCCCCACTCCTTCCTCAGACTGGGGGGAGGCTGCCTGCAGTCCCGGCCCCTCACCACATCCAGACGTGGCTGTGGAGCTCCCTCCCATGGCAGGGTACCAGGAGCTTTGGCTGTGTGCTGAGCCAGAGCCTCAGGCAGGGACGCAGTGAGCTCCCCGCGCTCCAGCCCAGCCCTGCCCTCCACGCTGAGCCTCACACTGCTGCATTGTGGCCCAGCTGGTTTTTCCAGAGATGTATCCAAGGAGCGAAATCAGATCTCAGGGGAAGGGAGCAGGCACGTTCCTGGCTGTGCAGAGCTGTCGAGGCAATGCCAGGAGCTGGGACTGAGCACCACGGCCCTTGGCGACTGCTGCCCTCCAAGCTCCCACCCTGAGGCTGATCACAGATCCAGAGCCAAGTGCCCATGCTGGGCTGTGCTGCGTTTCCCGACTCCTTTACTTGCAAACTGTAGCCAAGATGCCCTGCCCTCCGGCCCTAGCAGCTCCACAGCATTGTTTCGTACTATCAGATAAGGAAGGAGCAGCACAGAGGGCAGGGACAGGAGAAGGGATGTGGCTGAGGGACCAGGGAGGAAAGTTCTCTGATCAACAGAAGAGCAGCACGCAGAGAGGGAGTTCCCTCCATGCAGGAGGCAGTTTTGGTCAGGGCTTGTCTAGACTGGAGCAACCCACACTGTAAGAGCACCAACAGCGAGCCTGGGGCACAGGCAGCGTCTGCTGTGCCCAGGCAGGAGGGACCCAGCTGTGCAACGGGGGACCCTGCTCCTCCTGGGCCCCATCTGCCAGCCCTGCGCGCAGCACACAGCCCCGCTGTGCCGGGGCACAGAGTCTGCCCAGCCTTCCCCATGCCACAAGAGCTCTGCAAGACACAGCGGGACAGCCAGGGAGCTGGGACACGCTGTCCCTGCCTCACATCAGACACAGCTGTGAGCCCCATCCCTGCCCGGCTCCAAGCAGAGCAGCCCCATGCTGGAGGCGGGGGCCGTTGTCCACCTCCACCGCTCCCCTTTTTCAGCACAAGGGCTGCAGGCAGCTCCGCGCCTCCCCCAGCTCCGGCACCCGGAGAAGCAGAAGGAGCTGCAGGCACACAGCGTCACTTTTTCCACACGATTCCAGCCACCTTCCCTTCCCCCTCACTGAGACACTGGGAAGCGCAGAGGCTCCCCTTGGCTCAAGGCAGCGCTGGGGCTGGAGCCACCGAGCCACAGGTCCCTGCACCAGGAGGAGTCCTGGAACCACCCCCCTTGGAGCACAGCTCCCTCCAGCCGCGCCATTCCTTGCTCAAAGCCCCAGGGCTCAGCCCTGTGCTCCCCCAGAACTGTGGGCTCTTGCTTTAGTGCCCGTCCCTTCCAGAGCCGCAGCCCTGAGTTCTTCAGCCCCAAGGTCAGGAGCATCCATGGAGCAAGAGAGCAGGCCCGACACAGACATTCTTTCTCGATGATCTAATTTAAAAAACACATTTTTACAAAAACACATCATCATGCAAACGCATGTCGCTTCTCTCCGGGCCCGCAGCTCGCCCGTGCCAGAGGCGGCTGCAGCTCAGAGCCAGGACGGATGCGGCCCATTTCCCACCTTCCCCCAGTGATAAGAGCCCCATGCGCAGCTCCACGTCCCTTTCCCCACCCCCCACCCCTTTACCACAGATTTCTCCCTGCCCCAACCGCCCCATAGAGGACACACCGAAGCCACAGCGGCCAAAGGGTTGGAGCAGCCCCGAGCTGCACCGAACGGCTGTTAAAGTTCATCAGGGAACACGGCCGAGCTCTGGGCTGCTTCAATCCTTTCCAAAAAAAACTCAAAGCAGTGCTCGCCCAGCAGGCTGCTCTCCTCGCGTTGTGCTGTGAGGGGTCGTGCTCCTAAGGCGTTAGTGTTTGATAAGGCATGGAGCACAGGGATGGGCCTCAGGATAGGCCCGGGAGTGCAGGGATAGGCCTCAGAGTGTAGGGATAGGCCTCGGAGTGCAGGGTAGGCCTTGGGATAGGCCTCAGGGTGCAGGGATAGGCCTCAGGGTAGGCCTTCAGATAGGCCTTAAGGTATGGGAATAGGCCTTGGGATAGGCCTAGGAGTGCAGGGAAGGCCTCAGGGTATAGGGATAGGCCTCAGGGTAGGCCTGGGAGTGCAGGGATAGGCCTTAAGGTGCAGGGATAGGCCTTAAGGTGCAGGAATAGGCTTCAGGGTAGGCCTCACAGTGCTGACGTAGGCCCAAGGCCTCCACCTGCCCTGCTCCCAGGCTCCGCTGACCCCAGCCCAGGCCCAAGGCCTCTCCCTACCCCACAGATCTCAAAGCCGTGGCGCCGCCGGGATCGGGGAAGGGCAGTGCGATGAAGGGCAGTGCGATGAAGGGCAGTGCGATGAAGGGCACTGCGGCACAGTGTGATGAAGCCATTGGTGGGTACCAGGCTCCATGTTTTCCCCCCCCACCCCTCCACTCAGTCCAGGCCCTGTGTGCGGCTCACGGGGCGCCTGCGTAGCTGTAGTGATTGCGGTCGGTGTCGCTCAGGGTTAGCGGCAGGCTGGGTTTGCGCTCCGGGTCCTTCTCATCGCACTGCCGGGGCGGACGGTGCTTGAAGAAGTCAGACACGTAGCGGACCTGAGGGGACAGAGAGGAGGTGGGGCTCAGGTCTGACTCCGTTGCTCCTCCATTCTGCACCAGGTACCGCGGTTGGGTTGGGGGCATCCATGGACACTCACGATGAGGATGGCGATGAGCGCGCCCTGGAGCAGCCCGGCCAGCACATCGCTCCAGTGGTGCTTGTAGTCAGAGACCCGCGTGTAGCCCACGTAGATGGCGAAGGCAAGGAGGAAGAACTGGATGGTGGGACGCAGCAGCCGGGCCCACTTCCCCACCAGCCGGGCTTGCACATAGAGCTACAGAGAGGACAGGGGTGTCACCAAGCACAGGGACAAACACAGTTCTGTCCCAGCATGGTGGGGACAGAACGCCAGGGCTTCACACAGCACAGCACTCACCGCCAGGAACATCATGCAGTACATCCCAAAGGAGGAGTGCCCGGAGTAGAAGGACAGCCTGCAGGCAAAGGGATGGGCCAGGACATGGCAGGGGACTGCCAACCCCTCACCACCCCTCTGGGGCTGCCCCCAGGGCTCACCTGGATTCGGTGACGTTCCTGCTCTCCCCTCGGCAGACATTTTCCAGCTGCACATAGATGGAGCAGTTCACCTTGGACCAGTCGGGGTTGCAGACCGCCAAGAAGTTGGGCCGGAGGCGGCCGATCATGTATTTGGCCAGGTCGGTCAGGGACTGGCTGATGGCGCCCCCGAAAAGAAAGGTCCCCACCACCTTGTAGAGGGCAGCCAGGTAGTTGTTGTACTCTGACTTGGAGTAGAGGCGTTCTGTGTAGACCAGGTATGCCTCCCCTGAAGAGATCTGCAGGGAGCAAAGGCTGAGAGGTGAGGGTCCCAGAAGCCTCCCTGGGGCCTTTCCCCAGCCCTTCAGGGACCCAGCCTCACGAGCTGTGGGTCTCAGCCCCACACATGGGCACTGCAGGGAGCCCACAAAGTTTCCTTACAATGAGAACGGTGCAGGTGATGGTGACCCCAGCCATGAGGCCATGGGTGATGGTGTCTGCCTTGTAGGGGTAGCGGATGGAGTCATCGTTGCAGTAGAAGCCTCGTTTGTACGGGGAGTTCACCAGCGTCAGGATGACAAAGGGCAGAGATGCTGCAAAGGAGAGAGACAGAGAGGACTGGGGCACCCTCCCAAGGATTGCATGCAGGCACCAGTGCACACAGTCCCCCTGTCCCTGCTCCCCACTGCTGGGCACAGATCTTGCACCCAGGGCAGCACGCTGGCCCGCAGCTGATAGAGAATTATCAGGGCTCACAACTGCCTGCAGAGCTGAGCGACTGCAGGAGATGGCTGCTTTTGGGCACCCAGGGAACATCCACTGCTCCCCAGCTGCTGCCTGGTGCCAGGACCCACTCCCCACTGCCTGGAGGAGGACAGAGCTCGGGGGAGCAGCACAGGCATCCTGCCAGCCTGTTTTACACCAGAAGGGCCTTCAGGTCCCACACGGTCCAGGTTTGGACAGAGCTGGAGCCCAGAGCCCGTGACCCAGCCTGGCTGGGCCCCCCCAGTAGCACTGACGCTCAGTTTTACACCCCGTGCACACAGCCCTGACCGCGAGCATCTTCCAGCTCCTCCGTGGACGCCATCATCCCACACAAAACATCAGAAGGAGCTCCAGGGGGGCTCTGACATGGGGTCGTGAAGCCACTCCAGCCCCTTGGGGACCCTGGCCGGGGTGACCACGGGCATCTTCGAGCACCTCCCTCCAGGGTGACGCTGGGCACAGCGCAGGGACCGGGGCTGCCTACGGTCCACCTTAAACCCGTGCTCCTTTCCCCGTTCCGCCTTCAGGAAGGCGATTTCCGCCTCCCCATTGTTCCTCCGTCTCCAGGGAAAAAACAAAACACACCTTTGTCCCCGGCAGCCACCCCTGCACCCGCAGCCCCTTCCCCAGGGGGGTCCCGCGCTCCGCTCTCGGCCGAGCAAAAGGGCAGAAACGAAAAGAGAAAGAAATCACAGCGAAGCACCACCCCGCAGCCTCCGGGCCTCCAAAGGCGGCTCTCTCCGAACAGAAGCGAAAGCAGCCAAAAAGAAAAAATAAAAAAGAGCTGCGAGAAGGCCAGGAACACGGCAGGAACATGGCAGGAACAAGCTGTGACGGCTCCCAGGCTGCGGGAGGAGCCCCGCACGCACGGACGCCTCCGTACAGACTTGAAACCCTTCGTTTGCAGCTCAAATTAGACGCTCTTTTCCTTTATCCCCCCCCCTTTTTTTTTTTTCCTTTTTTATTTTTTCCCTTTCCTCCCTGGGTAATTCCATCTTCCAAAAAAGCTCCCCCTAAAAATAAAAGGGGCAGAAAAGGAAAAGGGCACCGAACAACAACAAAAAAACACAAACACACAGGAACCTGCCTCTCTCTCTTTCTCTCTCCCCACCGGTGCTTAGAGCCCAAGAAAGCTCAGGAGGTTGAGGCTGAAATTACGACCCGGGCCTTTATTTTTAGGCCATCCGTCTTAATTAGGTGCTTGAGAGCGGCACTTTTAGAAACGAGCGTCTGGGCGGAGGCTGCCCCGGGGGGGGGGCACGGCGCTCGGGGCCCCGACGGTCACCCATCCCCGTCCCCATCCCCGAGCCCGGGTCCGCCTGCGGTCGCCCTCGGTCTGAGCGGCCCCACCGGCCGGTTCTCGGGGTCTCCCCGTCGAGGGGGGGGCTCCTCACGGACCGAACGGCCTCACCGGATCGTATCGCTCCGTCCTGAGGGGGGGGGGGGCAAAGGCCGAACGTTTCCCCGTCGGGGCATCGCAGGTGCTTCTCGGGGCTCCTCACCCGCTGCCACCCGACGGCACGGCCGGCCCCGGTCCGCGTGGACCCCATCTGCCCCCCCCCCACCCCCCCCACCCCTCCGCCCCATCGAGGGGGAAGCGGCCCGGCAGCCCCCCAACGGGCTCTCACCGACCACCACGCAGAGCACGTCGAGCACCACGAAGACCTTCCTGCGTTCCATACCGGCACCGGTTCGGTAACGGCCCAACGGACCGATCCTATGGTTCACATGGCCCGGAACAACGCGGGCCCGACCGGGAGCAAAAGTCCGGGCGGACGGGGCGGGACGGGGCGGCACCGACAGACGGGGCGGGGGGCGGGACGGCGGGGCCGGGGGCAGGTACGGGGCGGAGCCCCCCCTCCGAGCACCGGCTGAGGGGTCCGGAGCGCTTCGGGGACACCGGCGGTGTTAATTGGGCTCCGGAGCGACGGAACGCCGCGTTGTTCCACCGGATGGGGATCCGCCCCCCGCCCCGTGCCGAAGGAATGAGGGAGAAGAAAAACCCCGACAGCCCGAGGGCTGTTTTTCTAATGATAACAATGCAATAAAACAGAAAAATAAAGGGACAAAAAGGAAATTACAGAATCGGGGTGGATGAAGGCAGCCGCAGATGCGGGCGGTGGGGCAGCAGCCTGCAGATGAGCGGCGCTGGGAGCGACGGGCGCCGTGTGGGGCGGCAGGACGAGGCGCTCTTTGCTCCGGAGCTGCGACCCGAACGAGTCGCGGTGTTTTCCCGTCGGAGCAGAACGGCGGCGGGGCCGGGATGTGCCGAACCTGCGGCACCCGGATGGGAGCAAAGGTCGGAGCTGCTGCCCGCGGTGATTCCGCGGAGCTGTTTGTTCCAGGCCTGGCGCTCGGTTAGGAACGGAAGGAGACATAAATCACACAGAAAGCGCCCAAGTGATGATGGCTGCTGGGCTTCAGCACGCCGTGAGCGGCCCGGGGAGAACCTCGAGGCTGTGGTTGGAAGCAGAAGGGTTGGAAACCTTCTTGGGCTGCTCCGGGGTTGCAGGAGAGGAGCAGAACTGCTGCCTGGCTTCCTCTGCTCCCAGCCCCTTTCCTTTCCTTCCCCCTTCTCTTTCCCTTCCCTTTTCCTTCCATGCCCTTTACCTTTTTCCTACCCCTTTCCTTTCCCCTTCCATTTCCTTTCCCCTTCTCCTTCCCTTTCCCTTTTCCTTTCCCTTCCTCTTTCCTCCCCCCTTCCCTTCCATTTCCTTTCCCTTTTTCCTACCCCTTCCCTTTTTCCTACCCCTTCCCTTTCCCCTTCCCCTTCCCTTTCCTCTTCCCCTTCCCCTTCCCCTTCCATTTCCCCTTCCCTTCCCTTCCCTTCCCTTCCCTTCCCTTCCCTTCCCTTCCCTTCCCTTCCCTTCCCTTCCCTTCCCTTCCCTTCCCTTCCCTTCCCTTCCCTTCCCTTCCCTTCCCTTCCCTTCCCTTCCCTTCCCTTCCCTTCCCTTCCCTTCCCTTCCCTTCCCTTCCCTTCCTTTCCCCTTTTCCTTCCCCTTCCCCCTTTCTTCCTATCCCTTCATCCTTCTCTTCCCCTTCTCTTCTCCCTTCCCTTCCCTTTCCTTCCCTTCCCCTTCTCTTTCCACTTCCCTTTTTCCTTCCTACTCTCCTTCCTATCCCTTCCCCTTCTTCCCTTCCCCCTTTCCCTTCCTTTCTCTCCCACCTTCCCTTTCCCCTCCTTCCCCTTCCCTTTCTCCTCTTTCCCCCCCTCCCTTTCCCCCCCTTCCATCCACTCTGCTCTCCCCTCGTTCAAGATTTGCCCCAGCCACACCGAATGCACAACAGCAATAGAAAAAAAAAGAAAAGCCCTAACAGGGCAGTGCTGGGAGCTGAGATTTGACCACGGGGGCACAGAAACGGGGCAGGACGGGGCCAACCGCGGGCACACGGCTCCGTGCCGACACGGGGCAGAGCAGCACCCCGATAAGCGGCTGCTCCCCGCCCGGCATTGCAGGACTTTGCCCCGCTGGGGCCGTGGGACGACGGCAAACAACAGGAGCCAGCCGGAACGCCCCAACCTCACGGGTATCGTAGAATCGTCTGAGTTGAACGAGGTCCTAAAGGACATTTCCATCATAATGACCCCCGAGCATCGCTTTCTGATGGCTGCGATGGTTTTTGAGTAATTAAAAGCGGAGCGTTTAGCGCAGCCCTGTGTCACGTTGTGGGATTGCTGCAGACGCAACGCAGCGCCCGTGTGCCGTGGCTGGAAACCCCAAAACATCCCACTGAGGTCCCCAGGTTGGGAAATGCGTCCCTTCCCACCCCATGTGTGGGGACAGGAGATGAGGGATGCGGCTCCCGGGGTCCCTTCTAATTGAGCGGCCCCTCAAGGGATGGGGAGACAAGATCCCAAAGGTCTCTGGGATCCCCAGCCCAGAGCAGCGCTCAGCTGAACGCCCCGAGATGTTCTCTCTCGTAGGGATAATGAATATTCACCCAGGGGAGGGGAGGCTCAGGCAGAAGGGGGTCAGTTTTGGGGTGTCCTACATAGGGGGTGCCGCGAACAGGAGAAACTCGAGGTGCCTCGGTGGTCCTGGGGTGGGGGGCGGCACTTTGGGGGTGGGGGGAGGGGGGGGGTACCCTGTGGGGTGAGTCCATTAGAGCTCAGGGGGCTCTTGGGTTCTCCCCCATTAAAGGGTCCTGAGGTGCCTACGAAGAATTCTTAGGGTCCCTCCCCTATTAGGGGCGGAGTGTGGTGCTGTGGCAGCAGAGCAGCTGTGGACCCCTTATCCAATTATCGGCAATTAGCGGCCATAAAAGGGCGGCGAGCTGGGGGGGAGCCGGCTGTGTGACAGCGGGGCTATGGCGGCAGGGCAGCCCTACGGGCAGGTGAGGCTGTGGGTGGAAGGGAAAGTCTGTGCCACCCTACATGGAGCGGCTCCTTTCCCTGTGCTCTGCTGGAGCTGCGGCAGCAGGGTCAGGGCGTTGTGGGTTCCCCTTTTATGGGGGTATCCTATAGGAAAGGAGGGCTGCTTCCCCACCAGCAAGGATCCCAAAAGGGACTTTGGGGCTGGAACATCTCCCAGTCCTGCTGCTGGGTGCCTCCAGCTGGTTTGAAGCCCTTTTTTGCAACTTTTTGCTGTTCTGCTTTTGGGTGGTTGCATGGCCTCCCTGCTCAGCTGGGGGGGATCCATCCTGCAGGGCTGCAGGGATGCTGAGCACCAGGTTGAATACAGAGAGCTGCATGGGGAGCGCTCGGTTTGGTGGCTGTCTGTAGGGTGTCCCTCCTGTGCTCCCCCCAGGGTGCCCGGGTCTGGATTCCTGACTCTATCCATGTCTGGAGAGCAGCAGAAATAACCAAAGGCTATGAGGAAGGAGACTCCATCCTGCACCTCCGCCTGGAGGATGGCTCGGTGAGGTTGGGGCCGTGTGGGTCCTGAGATAAGATCGTCTTTGCACCCCAAACCAGCCTGTGTTCCTTGGCGGAGAGGCCACAGCGTGCCTGGTGGCTGTGCAGGAGCGTGGCTCACTGTGGCCGTGCCCCCTGCCCACCTGGGGGCCGTCTGTCCCCGCTCAGTGCTCACCCCCTCTCCCTTTCCCCAACCCTACAGCCTCTCGTTTACCCCCTGGGCTCTCAGCTGCCCCCTCTCTGCAACCCTGAGTGCCTCTCAGGCAAGGATGACCTGGTGGCTCTGAGCCACCTGCACGAGCCGGCAGTGCTGCATTCGCTCCGTGTGCGCTTCCTGGAGGCCAACGCCATCTACACCTACTGCGGTGAGCCCGCGTCCCTCCAGCCCTACCCAGTGCCCCCTTTCCCTGTATGAGCCCTGAGCCCTTCCTGCAGGCATCATCCTGGTGGCCATCAACCCCTACAAGCTGCTGCCCATCTATGAGGATGAGGTGATCTACGCCTACAGCGGCCGGGAGATGGGGGATATGGACCCCCACATCTTTGCGTTGGCAGAGGAGGCCTACAGGCAGATGGTGAGGTGAGAGATCTTTTGGGGGGACCTCGGGGTGGGGTTGGGCCCCTTGGGTTGTGTCCCGTTGGGTTGCGGTGGGAAAAGGCTGAAGCCCCGTTGGGAGGAACCATTCCGTTGGGGGTTCCCAACGTGGCATTGCACCCCCTGGGTTGTGGTGGAGAAGGGCTGAAGCCCCATCGGAACCATCCCAACGTTGCCTTCCAGGTTTGGTAGGAACCAGTCCCTCATCATCAGTGGTGAATCAGGAGCAGGGAAAACCGCCTCAGCCAAATATGCCATGAGATATTTCACCACGGTCGGGGGTGGTCTGGGGGACTCCAGCATGGAGGAGAAGGTGCTGGCCTCCAGTCCGCTCATGGAGGTGCGTCCCCCATCCCAAACCCTTCCCATGGCCTTCAGCCCATGACAAAATGGATGGGTGCGGGGGGTTGGCCTCCCCTGGAGCACCTGGAAATACAGAACCTCCCTCTTGCCAGGCCTTTGGGAACGCCAAGACTACCAGGAACGACAACAGCAGCCGCTTCGGGAAGTACATCGAGATTGGCTTCAGCCATGCCCGTGTGATGGGGGCCACCATCAAGACCTACCTGCTGGAGAAGTCCCGTGTCACCTTCCAGGTGGGGCTCTGGTAGGGACAGGGCCAAGCGTTGGCCGTGGCTGCTATGGCATGCGGCCCCGGCGCTGCTCGGTTGAACTGGGAGGTGGGAACGTCCCCTTGTCCCCACTCTGGAGGTGCTCAGTGCTCTTCTCACTCCCGCAGGCAAAAGCGGAACAGAACTACCACATCTTCTACCAGCTCTGTGCGTCAGCTGCCCTGCCTGAGCTGCAGGCTCTGCATCTGCGTGAGTGCCCCGTGTCCCCTGGCTGCCCCCATGGCGATGCCAGCACTCTGCCTTCCTCCCCCCCTTTTCCCTTCCCCCAAACCTTTGGGGCTGCTGGCTGGGTGCGCTGCCCCAAGGGAACCCGGTGGGGCTGTGCTGCTTTCATCACCCACACATCTCCTCTTTAGGTGGAGCAGAGACCTTCTACTACACCCAGCAGGGCCGCTGCAGCGCAGGCGCTGATGATGCATCTGACCTGGACAGCACGCGGCTCGCCTTCTCCCTGCTGGGTACTGTGCTGGGTTGGGGAAAAACAGTGGGGTGGGCATCCCCGTTGTCCTGTGGGCTGTCACCATCATCCCACCGCCCTCGCCTCGCTGTTGGTTGGGTGCCCCATTGCTGGCCAGCTGGGTATCTGCTGGCTATTCCCTTCTCTCCAGCTCGTGCTGTGCAGGATCTGACCCCAACCCCTCGCTCTGTGCCTGTAGGTGTCCCTGAGGTTGACCAGCTGGAGCTCTTTGCCGTCCTTGCTGCCATCCTGCATCTGGGCAACGTCACCATCAGAGGGAGGGACCGCCATGGGGACGGCTGCTTTGTGGAGGTGGGTGAGAGCCCCACGTGCGTCCCCACGCATCCCAGCGCTGCTGGTGACCTCTCTGTCCCTTCTCAGCCCAACAGTGAGGCCTTGGGGCTGTTCTGTGCGCTGCTGGGCATCGAGGAGGTGCAGGTGACTCGCTGGCTCTGCCACCGCAAGCTGGTGACGGCGGGTGAGACCTACATGAAGCCACTCAGCAGGCAGCAGGCGCTGGACTGCCGGGATGCCCTGGCCAAGCACATGTATGGGCAGGTCTTCAGGTGGATGACAAGCAGGGTCAACCGTGCCCTGCGCTCGCCGGAGGGCCACCACACCTCCATCGGCATCCTGGACATCTATGGGTAAGGACAGCTCTCCTTCTCTTTGTGATCCTCCTCTGGCCACTGTTGGGTCTGTGGATGGGGTTGTGCTGTCCCCATAGTGGGGCTGGGGTCCGTGGCTGTGCCCTGCCTCAGCCAGCAATCTGCTGCCCGCAGGTTTGAGATGTTTGACCTCAACAGCTTTGAGCAGTTCTGCATCAACTACGCCAATGAGAAGCTGCAGCAGCTCTTCAACCTGGTGGGTATCACCCAAATGTCTCCTTGCTGGGAGGGCAGCACAGCTCCCTGTGTCCTGCAGCGCTGCTCCTTCTGTTCCTGCGCTGGGAATATGGCTGCTCCCTCAAAACCTGGGGCTGGAGATGGGCATGGAGCCCTCTGTTCTCCACAAGCTCTGAGAGAAGGGGAAGGGCTGCTGTGTGCAAACCTCTGCCCTCACCTCGGTCCTGCTCTGCTCTCCTATCCCTCCAGCACGTCTTCAAGCTGGAGCAGGAGGAATACGTGGCTGAGGAGATCCCATGGGTCTTCATTGACTTCTGTGACAACCAGCCATGCATTGAGCTCATCGAGGGTCGACTGGGCGTGCTGGACCTGCTGAATGAGGAGTGCAAGGTGGGTTGGGGTGCTGGCAGCATTGCAGCCCTACAGAGCCCCCTCCCCCTCCCCCAGCTGCTTCCTCTGACCCCTCTGCCCTTCAGATGCCCCAGGGCAGTGATGGGAGCTGGGCCCAGAAGCTGTACCAGACCCACCTCGGCAGCTCCCACTTCCAGAAGCCCAAGAGGCCGACGGATGCCTTCATTGTGTGCCACTTTGCTGGCAAGGTAGGAGAGCCACTCTGGTCCCCTGGGCAGCTCTGGCTCCTAAGGTTTCCTCTGGTTCCAAGAGCCCTGCAGCAAGTTGGGCTGGGAAAATCCCAGGGTAACGCTGTGCTGTTCCCTGCCAGGTGGAATATCAGTGTGATGGGTTTGTGGAGAAGAACAGGGACACCATCCCCGAGGAGCTGGTGGGGCTGCTGAGAGCCAGCAAGGTGCGAGCATCCCGGGGCTGGAAGGGTGGGTGATGTGGGAGAAATGAGCTGTGGGTGCCCCCACCCCGTTCCCATGGGTTGCCACCATTTGGGGTGTGTGATGTCACCTCCCTGCAGAGGGGCTGGGGGTCAGGGGGGGAGTCCTGTTGCCCTCAGTTGGTAACACTGTCACTTCTTTCCTCTGCATCGCGTGGTCCTGGCAGAAGGTAAGGGACATCTTAGGGGGCACCTTGGGCTGCTCTCGTGGCAGGGTGTCTGTGGGTGCACTGGGGTTCTTTGGGGGGCAGGAGGAGGGGGCACAGCTGGTTCTTGCACATCGGGGCTGTGGGGCCGGGCTCGTGGGGCTGTGTCCTGCATTGAGGGCTCTGGGTGCACGGTGTGATGCTCTCTGCTGGCTCTCATGGCCCCGCTCTGTGCAGTCTGTGCTGCTCGCTGAGCTCTTCCTGGAGGATGGCGATGGCCCCACATCCCGCAGGTCCAGTGGGTCCAGGTCCGCCCGCCCCAGCCGCAGGTCAATTCCTGGTACCCAGAAGAGCAAGAAGTCCATCTCCAGCCAGGTATGGGGCAGGGGGAGGGGAGGAGGACCCTGCTGTGTGCTGGAGAGGCTCTGAGTGCTTTCTTGTTGTCCTCTACAGTTCAAATCCTCCCTGCACCGGTTGATGGAGACGCTGGGCAGCACCACACCACACTACGTGCGCTGCATCAAACCCAACGACAGCAAGCTGCCCTTTGTGTGAGTGCTGTGGGGCTGGGGGCTCATGGAGTTGTGCCATCTCCCAGACCTGCATCCTTCGTGCCCCATATGTGCACCCCCCAGCTGATGCCTGAATGAGATAACCCTTCCATTTCTGCCCCAGCTTTGACTCCAGGAGAGCAGTGGAGCAGCTGAGAGCTTGTGGAGTGCTGGAAACCATCCGGATCAGTGCTGCTGGTTACCCCTCCAGGTAACCCCCCGCCCCCCCAGCACCGTGGGGGTCCCCTGGCTGCAGCACCCCCTGATCATCCCCTCTATGCACCCACAGGTGGACCTACCAGGAGTTCTTTGAGAGGTACAGGGCACTGCTGAGCAAGGAGGAGCTGGTGGGTGATGATGCAAAGCAGAGCTGCAGCCTTGCCTTGGAGAGACTGCTGCAAGTAAGGGGTTGCAGCGGGGTCCCAAGGGCGCATCCCTTGTGTGTGGTTTTCCCCATTTCTTGTTTTCCCAAGTGTCCTTCGTGCACAGTTCTCCCCATCCCTTGCAGGATCCCACCCAGCATCCTTCATACATGCTTCTCCCCATCTCTTGGGGTCCCTCAAGCATCCCTTGCACGTTCTTTTCCCCCTCAGTGGGAGTCCTCACAGGTCCTCCATGGGTTGCACACTATGGATAGGAGCTGGCGTTCTGCAGCCAGCAGGGAGGTCACAGAGCATCCCTTTGGGGGAGCCTCCTTGAGGCACTGCTCTGAATCTCCCTTACATCCCGCAGGACCCCAGCATGTACTGCTGCGGGAAGAGCAAGGTGTTCTTCCGTGCTGGCCAGGTGGCATTCCTGGAGGAGCTGCGGTGCCGCCGGCTGCGTGCAGCCTGCACCCTGCTGCAGAGGCACCTGCGGGGCTGGCTGGCACGGCGCCGCTTCGGGCGCATTCGCGCTGCAGCTTTGTGCCTGCAGCGTCACACCCGGGGCTTGTTGGCACGCAGGTGAGATGCAAAGAGCTGAGCCCGAGGGTGGGGAAGGGAGGCTGTGGGGTTCTGCCACCTCGTGCTCATCTCCTGCACCCTGCAGGCTCACCGCTGAGCTGCGGAGGAGCAGAGCTGCGGTGGTGCTGCAGAAGAACGTGAGGATGGCGTTGGCTCGGCGCTCCTACCTGCGTGTGCGCCGGGCTGCTCTCACCATCCAAGCCTTCGGCCGGGGGATGTTTGCTCGACGCCTCTACCGCCAGGTAGGAGCAGGGCAGAGCAGTGAGCTGCGCAGATGGGAGCGGCGCCCTGCTGCATCTTGGTGACAGTGCAGCACCGGTCCCACTGCGAGCAACCGCTGCTGCATTGTCCCTTGTGCTTGCTGGTGATGCTGCTGCCCCGTATCTCCCCACAGATGGTGCAGCACCAGAAAGCTGTGGTGCTCCAGGCTGCTGTGAGGGGCTGGTTGGCCCGCCTGCACTACAGCCGTCTGCGCAGGGCTGTGCTCTACCTGCAGTGCTGCTACCGCCGGGCGCGGGCGCGCCGTGAGCTGCAGCGGCTGCGGGCTGAAGCGCGCTCAGTAGAGCACTACAAGCAGCTGCACAAAGGCATGGAGATCAAGGTGATGCAGCTGCAGCGCAGGCTGGATGAGCAGGTGGGTGCTGCAGCTCCTTGGCGGCCAGGGTGCAGCGGTCAACCCGTCCCTATGGAGGGCCCTCTGGTCGGAGCGCTGCGCCCAGTGATACCTGAGGGAATGGGGAACCCCGTGGTGCAGATGGGTTTCCTTTGGGGTGAGTGCATCCCCCAGTTTTGGCCCTCTCTGCCCCCAGGCCCAGGAGAAGCAGCGATTGGCAGAGCAGCTCTTGGCACTGAACGCTGCTCACGCTGAGGAGGTGCAGCGGCTGCGGGAGGAGATGCGGTGGCTGCGGGAGGATGCGGCACACGATGCTCAGGTGCAGCGGCTGCAGGAGCGGCTGGCCGAGCTGGAGAGGAACAGTGCTGAGAGCCGCCTGGCCCAGGAGGTGGAGGAGCTCCGACAGGTCCGACTTGGGGCTGGGGGTGATGGCTCTGCTCCCTTTGTGCCGTGATAGAGGTGCTGTGCGCCCCAGAGGTGGCCCCTGGGCTGCATCTGTCCCTCTGCTCACTCCGCAGCGCCTGGCAGAAGTGGAAGCAGTGAAGCTGCACCTGGGGGAGGAGAAGGATGCTCTGATTCAGCGCACCTTGGAGCAGTCGCAGGATCTAGAAGGTAGAAGGATCTCCGTGCCCCCATCCTCACTGCACCCTCCCTGTGTTCCCACGTGTTCCTACGTGTCCTTCTGCCCACAGAGCAGCACCAACGTGCGGCACGGGAGAGCCGGGGGCTGCAGCAGGAGCTGGAGGAGGAGCGGGCGCGCTACCAGAGCCTGGTGCAGGATTATGCCCGCCTGGAGCAGGGCTACGAGAACCTGCGGGATGAGGTGGCCTTCCATAGGGTGAGGAGTTGTGGGGGGCTCAGCCCCTGTGGGCTGCTGTGTCTTTGTCACCCCCAGGCCTATCCTTGTACCCCCACTAGAGATGGGGCTGTTTGGGGTGCAAGGAGTGACTGTGTCCCTCTTCTCTCCCATCAGCAAAGCACCTTCAGGCGTTCTCCTTCATCCGAGAGCTTCCTGGGCTCTGAGAGCAGCTACATGTCCTCTATGTCCACCGCCCCTTCTCGGGATGGCTCTGACCTACAGGCTGAGGTTAGTGGTGATGGTGGAGGTGACAAATGGAAGCTCCCCTTTCCCATGGGGTCCTGTGGTCTCAGAGGCACAGCTGCAGGGCTGTCAGCCCCCAGCTCCAACCTCCTTCCCACTCCCAGGGGCAGGAGGAGCGCTGGCAGCCACCAACTGAGGTCCCCCAGCCTCCCCACCCCATGGAGGACCCTATGCCTAACGCTGCTGTGGGGCAGGACCGCTTTGAGAAGGCGTATCTGCTGCTGCTGGGGCAGCTCAATGCTGTCACTGAGGAGCTGGCCCGCACCCGGGAGGAGCTGGGGAGGAGCAAAGCATCTGCTGAGCACGAGGAGAGGAAACCCCTGGATTTCCTTAAGAGAAGGGTGAGCCTCTGCCCCGTATCTGTGGGGATGGAGCTGAGCTGCTGGGGCTGCCCTCACCCTGCCCTGCTCTCCTCTTGGCAGAACATCGCTGAGATGCTGGGACTGGGCAGGAGCCCTGAGAAGGCGGCGGGGGATGACTTGAAGCACGCCTACGATGCGGTGCAGGTGGCCAACAAGTGAGTGTGGCCCCACAGATGCTCTGGGAAATGTTGGTTTGAGGGGATAAACCTTACCCCCAAAGGATAGAGATTGATGCACTGGAGTCATAGAATAAGCTGGGTTGGAAGGGACCCCAAGCACCATCTGGTCCAAGTGGTGCCTCAGTTTCTCCACTCACGCAGGCTGTTGGTGAGCCAGCTGCAGGAGGAGAAGCAGCACCACGAGGAGGAGGTGGAGGGGCTGCACCTCGACATCCGTTCACTCAAGCAGCTGAGCCAGCAGCAGGCAGCCCTCATCCAGGACCTGCAGAGGCACCAGGGCCAGGAGGGGCTGCAGCACCACGTTGTGCGCCTGAAGGAGGAGAACTGGGTAAGGGGTGGGGAGGGGGACACAGCAGGGTAGGGCTGGAGACCCCCATCTTGTCCTGTGGCAATCTGCAGCATCCCGCTTGGGAGCGATGCGTGGGGACTTTGGCATCTCCTGACCCCGTGAGTGGGTGCTGGGGGCTGTGAGCCTTACAAGGGCTGTCCTTGCTCAGGAGCTGTCCCAGAAGCTGGAGAGACAGGAGAGGACCACGCTGAAGCTGCAGAAGCAGCTGAGAACCTACATGAAGCAGATCCAGGAGTTTACAGGTAAGCACACGCATGGGAAGGGGGACGCAGGGATGGGGGTCACCAGCCTGCTTTGGTGCTGGTGCATCATGCACGAGGGCCTGCTGCAAGTCCCGTGGCCCAGGATGTGATCTGTGCTCCCCTCCAGCAATGAAGAAAGAGCCCCCCACGCCGGGGCAGGAGCCAGCAGCATCCCTCAGGGTCCCATCCTCATCAGGGCCGCCCCAGGCCATGCTGGCATGGAGGCTGGAGGACGAAGGGCGCATCATCAAGGCCATCATCACAGGTGGGCTTTTGGGTAACCTGGTCCCACTGACCCAACAGAGAGCCCTAGGGATGGATCCTGTCCCTCCATTTCCCCCCAGCTTTGCTCTCCATTGCTGCCTGGCCCCACATCTCTGTGCCCTCCCCTACAGATTATCGCCTGCAGAGCAGCCCTGGGGCAATGCCAGAGCTTCCAGCCTACGTCCTCTTCCTCTGCATCCGGCACGCAGACCACTGCCGTGATGAGCCACGTGCCCACTCACTGCTGGATGCAGCCATCAATGCCATCAAGAGGGTCATGAAGGTGCTGGGGGCAGGGAAATTGCTGGGTGATGTAAGGATGGTATGGGGGGGCTGCAGCCTGGACCCCAGGGCTCTGTAGGATGGGGCTGTGGTGCTGGGGGTGGCTATGGGGTTGCTGCTGGAGCCTCACTGACCCACTTTCTGCCCACCCCACAGAAGCACAGTGATGACTTTGACATGGTGGCACTCTGGCTTGCAAATGCCTGCCGGCTCCTGAACTGCCTGCGTCAGTACGGCCGGGATGAGGTAGGGTGCTGGGGAGGGGGCTGTTATTTCCCCCCCCCTCTCCCCCCAGGATGACATCAGCAGCTTTGGGCTCTGTCTATGGCCTGGGGCTGTCCCACATTTATTCCCCCTCCCTCCCCCCACAATGACATCAGCAGCTTTGGTCTTTGCCTATGGGCTGGGGCTGCCCCCCATGTGGTGCATGTGCTGGGCAGATCCTGCCCCTTGTTGCCCCTGGGGGGGCTTTGGGGTGGGATCACCTGGGAACCCATCACCCTGACCTGGCTGTACCTGCAGAGCTGCCACCAGGGGAACACAGCACACCAGAATGAGCATCGCCTGCGCAACCTGGACCCTCAGGGCCCCTACCACAGCCTGGGAGCGTTGGCAGTGCAGCTGTACCAGCAGCTCATCCGCACGGCTGAGAAGCGCCTCAAGCCCATGATTGGTAGGATGGAGCTTGGGGGGATGTGGGGCTGGGGGCTCATGGGGTGCCTGGTGGTGCTGGTGGTGGAGGGGAGTGGTGCTGTGGTTTGGCTTGGGTTGGGTCTCTCGTGATGGGGGGCTTGGTGTTGGGTTGGATTCATCTTAAGGAGGATGTGGGGTAGGCTGGGTTCCCTGTGGGGTGGGTTCCTCTTAAGAGGACTGTAGGTTGGCTTTGGTTGAGTTGGGTTCCTCATGGTGAGGGGGTGTGGGTTGGGTTGGACTCCTCTTAAGTGGGCCGTGGGTTGGGTTCTGTTTCCCATGGAGAGGCTGTGGGTTGGGCTCTCCACAGCCCCCGAAGCCAACACAGAGGAGAGCTGTGAGTTGGGTTAGGTTTCCCATGCCTGGGAGCTCTGGGTTGGGTTCCACACAGAGCTCCAGGGCTGGATCTCGCAGTATCCCAGCTGAGATGATGCATTTGAGGAGCTGAAGGGGGAGGGGAGATTTGTACCCCCTCCAAGGACCTCCCTCGCTCACCTGCCCCACTTCTCACATCCAAGGAGCACAGCCGCCCCATCAGCTCCTCCATCCCCAACTGGAGGTGACACGAAGCCGATGAACCACGCTCTGATGGTTCTTCTTTTCTGCCCTCCAGTCTCTGCAATGCTGGAGAGTGAGACCATCCAAGGCCTCTCCTCCTCCTGCCCTCCCACCCACCGCCTCTCCTCGGCCCCCCCAGCCCACACGCTGCCCGAGCTCCTGCAGCAGCTGGGCTCCTTCCACCACACGCTGGAGCATTATGGGCTGTCCCCAGCCGTGGGGCATCAGCTGCTGCGCCAGCTCCTCTTCCTCATCAGCGGCACCACCCTCAACTTCCTGCTGCTGAGGAAGGACGCCTGCTCCTGGAGCCGTGGCATCCAGCTCAGGTTGGCCCTATGTGGGGTGTATATAAGGGAGGGGGGAGGGTTGAGGGAGGGGGGCTGCCTCCTGCTGACCCCCCCTGCCCCATAGGTACAACGTCAGCCAGGTGGAGCAGTGGCTGCGGGCGCAGGGGCTGCAGCAGAGCGGTGCCCGTGAGATGCTGGAGCCTCTGATCCAGGCTGCTCAGCTGCTGCAGGTGAAGAAGGCGACAGAGGAGGACGCGGCGGCCATCTGCAGCCTGTGCACCGTGCTGACCCCACAGCAGGTATGGGGCTGGGGGGGTTGGATGCAGTGACCTGGGAGCCTTGGATGCAGTGACCTGGGAGCCTTGGGACCCCAGCGCTGGGGCAGAGATGATCCCTCAGCTCCATCATCTGCTGTCTGCCCCAGGTGGTGAAGATCCTGCGGGCGTACACCCCGACTGCTGGGCTGGAGGAGCGTGTGAGCCCTGCCTTCATCAGCAGCGTGGAGGTAGGGAAGGAGGCTGTGCTGGTTGGGGAGGGGGGGCCTTGGTTCTTGGCCGCTGCCTCGTTGATGGCCGTATCCCCACAGAACCGACTGCAGGAGCAGCAGGCAGAGGGACCAAGCCAGCTCCTGGTGGACACCAGCCACTTCTTCCCTGTGCAACTGCCCTTCATCCCCTCCCCGCTGCACCTGGATGAGCTCTGCATCCCCAACACCGTGGACCTGGCCTTCCTCGTGCGCCTCTGAGCTGCAGGAGGACCTGGCGGGGTTGGGGTGCAGCTTTGTGTGAGATGTTTGTTGGTTGGAACCCGGCCCTGCTGCCTTTGGCACGGCCGTGATGATCTTCACCCCTTTCTTTTTAATGCTTTGATGTTAATAAAAGTCTTTGCAGATAAACTGAGTGCCTGAGGCTGCCTGCTTGGGTGGGGAGCGGGTGTGAGGTGGCGATGTCCTTGTGGTGGGGGATTGGCCACCTGTGGGGCTTTGGGGGCACGTTACCTGATCCTATTTAACTCCTTGGTGGAAGCTTTTGCCCATGGAGTTGGACTCAGCGATGCTGATGGGTCCCTTCCACACTGGGGCAGAGGCTGGGGTGGATGGATGGCTCTTGAGAATTGCAGGCACCATCCATGGACCTTCAATGCTGGCCTTCAATGTGGGATGTCCTTCCCACAACGTAGGCCATTTTTTTTCCTTTTTTTTCCTTTTTTTTTTTTTAATGTCAGTTATAATAAAATATTTTTACAGAGCCCAAAAAAGTCAAAATAGTGCAAAACATCTCACTGTCATGCATCCGGGGGAGCCCCTGCTATTGGGGGGGGGGGGGGGGAGGTACAGACACACAGGTACGGAGCAGAGGGGGGGCATCCATCACATGCCAAACAGGATGGGGTAGGAAGGGGGCACTTGGGGGGGGGGGGGGGGCAGGGCTGAGCCCCCTTGGGAGCAGCAGTTAGAAAAGGGGTGTAAACATTGAACAGAAAGAGTGGACACCTAAACCCTTTGGTCCCAGGCAAACCCTATAGAAAGGAGATGGAGAGTTAGGGTGGGGGTACCCTGTCCTTGGTGAGGGGTTGGGGGGGGGTGAGAGGTATATATTGAGTTGGGGGGGGGGCTTCTGGCTGTGGGTGGGACCCTGTGCTCCTGCCCCCCCCTCCTCCTCCAGACACGCACGCCACAGATCACACAAATGGAGGTTAATGGGGAATAGGGGAGGGGTCCTTGGGCTTGGAGAGGGGAGGGGGGAAGGTTTTTCTTGTGCCAAGGAGGCCCTGTGGGCACAGCTGCGGAGGTGGGTGCCCCCAGCCCATGGGATGCGAGTGCCCCTCACCCCCACCCTGGCACCAAGGGTGGGACACGGGGCAGGGAAGACAGGAGTGGGGCTGGGGGTTGCTCCCTGCCCTCCAGCCCCAGTGATGTCGCCGCCTGCTGGGGGGGGTCCCCAGCCCCCATAGCCCTTTCGGGGTGCGGGGCACAGCTGCCCCATTTATGTACAGCTCTATCTACATATGTACAAGGGATGGGGATGACGGGCCGTCACCTGAGCCCCCCCCAGCCCAGAGCTTTCCTTACGTCCCTCAACGAGGCGGGGGGGCCAGGTGGGGTCTTTGGGATCCCTCCACCTCTATTGGGGAAGGGGCAGCTCTGCCCCGTCGCCCAGTTTGGGGTGCAGCCCTGCAGCCCCGTGGGTGTGGGATGGCGGCGCTCTGTGCTTTCTCGCAGCCAAAGGAGGGACGGGGTGCGGGGGGAGGGTCCTCCGCTGCACCCGCATCCCCCTCCCCATAGGCAGGAGCCGCCCGTTGTGGCCTCTCTTATGGCTTATACACGGCTGGGGGATGCCGCGGGGCTGCAGGTGGAGGGCGGGGGGGGGGGAGGAGGGGGGCGTGATTTAAGTGCTGCCCTCCTCGGCAGAGCGCGTGTCGGATTTGAGCTTGACGAACTCCTTGGCCACCTCGTCGTTGTTGCGCTGGGACAGGATGCGCAGCACGGTCAGCCCCGTGTCGTCCATGTGGATGCGGCGGCCGAGGGGCAGCCAGCAGGCGCAGCCCCCCCGCTGCAGGAGGTCGCGCAGCTGCAGCACGGCGATGCCCACCGTGCGATCCTCGCGGGCGAAGCAGTAATCCTTCACGCACACCTGCAGCTCGTAGCACTCGGGACCCGTCTCTGTGCCCAGGGTGCTGTGGGTTGGGGATGAGAGATGGGCGGCGCTGGCATGGAGGGGCTCTGGGGCGGCGTTGCGGCCCCCCCTAAGTTGTATTTTTTCCCCGCTTCCTGCTGCTGTCCCCATGTTCCAATGTCCCCAGAATCCTGAGCTCCCCAGCATCCCTGTGTCCCCACATCCGCGGTGACCACACGTCTCCACTGTCCCCAAACCCCGGCATCCCCCCCTATCCCCAGTGTCCCATAACCCCAGCATCCCCACATCCCGACATCCTCAGCATCCCTACGTCTCCTGGTGCCCCCAGTGTCTCACGTCCCAAGCATCCCCATGTCTCCAGAGTCCCCGCATCCCTAATGTCTCCACTCCCAGCACCTGCATTGTCCCCGTGCCCCCAGGGGACCCCATGTCCTCAGCACCCCCACATCTCCAGCATCCCCATGATACTGGGGGATAGAGTATCCCCTACATCCCCACTGTCCCCACCTCCCCAATGTCCCCGTGTCCTTGATGTCCCTGTGCCCCCAGCATCCCCCCGCATCCCCAGCCCTGCCCCCCACAGGTGCCACTCACAACTGGAAGCTCTCGTTGTACTTGGGGGCCCAGCTGTTGTTCTTGGACTTGGTGGCAAATTTCCTCTTCTTGTCGCTCAGGTGGGGGCCGATGATGTTGACCTCAATGAAGGGCCGGAAGATGCCCGACGTCTGCCACTTCAGGTCATTGGCAGCCACCACTGTGCCAAGAGGGCGCGTGAGTTTGGTGGGGCGTCACCCCCCCCCCCCCCGGTCCCCTCTAGGTCCCCCCATGCCCACCTTTCACAGTGACTTTGTGTTCGCCGGTGCCGGGGTGGGTGAAGAGCTCCACGTGGATGGACACCTCCCCAACGGGGTCCTCCACACCAGATCCTGCGTGGCCGAGGGGGCAGGGTGAGTGCCAGCCCTTGGTGCTGTCCCCTCTTGTCCCCTGTTGTTCCCTGCCCGCCTCCAAGCCCTCTGCAGTGGGGCAGGCGATGAGGGGACAGCGGGGGGTTCAGCACCGCGTGTGCCCCAATGTGACCCCGTGGGGAGATGGGGGGCAGCCACCACTGGGGACAGCTGGGGCTGGCAGCAGGGACACTGCCGTCCCCTCCCCATCAGTGGGTCCCAAACCCCTTCCCCTCCTCATCCAAGAGTGCCTGAGGGGGATGAGGTGGGACCCCAAAGGGGATGTGCTCAGTGTAACCCTGTGCCACCACCAAAGCTATGGGGCTGCCCCACAAAAAGGGGGAACTCGGTGACCTGCAACCCCCCCACGTCAAGCTGTGCATGCACCCATGGGTGAAGGAGGGTGGGGGGCGACGCAGGCTCAGGACATTCAACAGGAGGAGGACGTCCCCACGTGTTCCAGCATGGCACGGGGGGGGGGGCACAACCACACTCCATCCTCTGCCCCCACCCGGCACCCCGTCCCCATGGGCAGTGCCATGCTGAGCCAGAATGGAGTGATGGAGGGGGGTCTGAGTGCAGGAGGCCAAGCAGGGGGTCAAGCAGACCCATCCCTCCCTCCCCCCCCCCAAAAAAAAAAGCCTGAAGGTGTGCAGGAGGCCAAGCAGGGCCCACAGGGGAGGCTGTGCTCATTCCTCGAGGCGGTAATGGTCCTTATGGCAATAAGGTGGGGGGACATGGGTTGTGTGCCCCCCCCGCAGCAGCACCAGGGTGCCCTGAGCTCACAACCCAGCCCCAAGCTGTGGGGATGGGGAAGGGGTCAATGCCCCCCCAACTCCCCCCCAGTTCAGCCCAAAGCAGCCCTGTGAGGCTGGGGGAGGCACATCTCAGGGGAGAGGCAGAGGGGTGCTGGGGGTGAGCAGTGCACCTACCCTTCTCAGGATAAATCTCTTCACTAAGGGTAAACCTAACACCTTTTCCACCATGGACTATTGGGCAGGAGAGAGAGAAAGAGACGAGACACAGCACAGAGCGGACAGAGAGAGGAGGGAGACAGCGTGTGTTGGGGGGGGGGGACAGCAAAAAAGAGGGGTGGGGGAGGAACAGAAAGAGAGAGAAAGAGAGATCAGCACTGGCGGACGACACTGCGGCGACACGGAGCACCCAGGGGGGCTGGGGGGACCCACAGGACAGACGGACTGACGGACGTCCTGGTGTGGGGAGGGGGACGCACAGACAGACCTGGTGCTGGGGAGGGGGCACTGAGCTCCCCGTGGCCCCATTCATCCACAGAGCGCACAGCAGGGAGAGCCCACGCCATCCTCACACCCACGGCCCTACGGACCCCCGCGCTCCAGCCCCACTGGGGGCACGGTTACGGGTTGGGGGGTGGGATGTTGGGGGTGGGGGGTGGGGGGGTCATACCTTGTGACGTCTGTGTCTGCACAAAGGTTTTGATGAGCAGGTCGGTGGCTTGGGTGTACAGGGACAGCGCGTAGCGCAGCGACTGCAGGTCGGGGCTCTTCTCCAGGAAGGTCTTCTTCAGCCCCACGCCGCCAGCGTGGAAGTATTGCTGTGGGGGGGGGGAGTTGTGGGGCAGGGGGGGCTCAGCGTGGTGTTCCCATAGGGACAGTGCTGTCCCCATCCACCCCACAGTGCCCTCACCTTGATGGTGTCCAACGCCAGCTCCACCACCGCGCACTGCTTGGGGGTCAGGCTCTTGGCTTCCTCCCTCACCATGTGGTCCTGAGGGGGGCACAAAGGCTCAGAGTGGGGACGTTGTGGGGTCGTCACCTCACCCCACATTGAAAGGGGACCTCGGAGAGCCCACCTTCAGCTTGGAGAGCTGCCCCAGCTCCTTGGCCGCGTTGAAGATCATCTGCGTGCCCTGCAGAGAACGGAGAGAAGGGGATGGCGAGAGTGAGCGGCCAGGTTGTGTGTGTGGGGGGGGGGGGTTGCAGTGCCTGGGGGCTCCCGGCCCCCAAATTCAGTGGGGCTCCTCTGAGCCCTTTGGGCATCCCCAGGAGCTGAGCACTCATGGCACAGCGACAGGGCTTGGGGACAGCAGGACAGGGTGACGCTTTGGCAGCGGTGACCCCACGTCCCTGCTCTGTGTCCCCCAGGAGTGGGGCAAAGGGACAAAGTTTGGGGACGGCGCTGGCACCTGGCGCAGTTCCCCTGTGCTCCATGGTGCATTTGTGCCCCCCTAACCCCAAGCCCAGGGGGTTCCAGACCCTGGGACACCCCCAGGGGACACCATGGCTGGGTGTCAGCAGCCCCCACAGTGCCCCACATTGTGCCGCCTCCACGTGCGGGGACACAAAGCCCCGCTGACACGACCCCAAGGAGTGCAGCCCCACAGCATGGGGGCCACCCCACAAAAGCTGAGCTGCGGCCCCATTCCAGTGAGTCATGGGGCAAACTGGGGCAGAGCCATGACCACCAGCTCCCCCCCCCAGCACCAGCCATTCCAGTCCCCCCCCAGCAACGAGAAACCCCACAAACCACCCCATACCTTTATTTCCTACTGCCCCCATTAACCCTTCGCGGCCCACTCCTGCCTCATTAACCCTTCTCTTGCTGGCCCTGTCCCCCCCATAGGGACGCAGCTGTCACTCAAACGGAGCCCAACGGGACACGGTACAGAGCGGGACCCCCCCACCCCACAGCACATGGGGCAAGGATGGGAGGAGACGAGCTGTGTCCTTACTTCAGTGTGACTGGGCAGCTTCACCCTGCTCTGGAAAAGAAGAGCAAGGGACAGTTACTGGGGGCCCCGGTGGTGAACGTGCCAGGTCTTAGCCCTATGGAGTGGGCTCGCTGCCCCCCACCTGTGGGGCTGGGTGATGGAAGACTGCACTGAGGCAATGTGGGGCAGGAGGTGCTGTCCTCTATGGGTCACAGCATGGAGACATCGGGGTCAGGAGCTGTGGCAGTGCCAGCACGGCTCTTCGTGGCACTCGGCTTTGGGATATGAGCACTGCGTGGTGTGGGGAGCACCTGGATAGGGGGCGAGCCCCCACGGATGGGGGTCTGCATGGGGAACAGGGAGGTCTGGGGCTCAGCGAACTCTGCGGGGGGTGGGGTGAGAGATCCATGGGATCCCTGCAGCGCCCTGAACCCACCAAGCCCTGCACCCCCAGCAATGGGGTGGGTTTGTGCCCTCCTGTTCCTGCACCCGGTGGGATGCCCCACACCTAACAGCCCACAAACCCCCCCACGGGGTAAAGATGGCACAACCTCCCGTCCCCCACAACCAAACACAGACGTGGGGCGCTGCCCCATCCCGCACAGCTCCGGGACAACACGGCACAGAGCCACACCACACCACGCCACATCCAGACAGCACGACAAGAGGAAGCACGGACAGACCCGGCGACCACGGGGCCAACAGGGCGGCCGCGGGGCGAGGACACACACGGAGCCCACGAGCTATTTACCTTCTCTGTCCCTTTGCCATGTTTTCTCAAGAGCGTGCCCTGTAGAAGCAATGTCAGAGGGTGAGCATTGGGGGACAGCGTGGGATGGGATGTGGAGGGGATGTGGGTAAAGCGAGGGATGCTCCTAAAGGATGGCTGGGGATGATGGGGACAGGTCCCCGGGGGGGTCGGTGGGACACCAGGCCCCATGGGATGCTGGATGTTGCACCATTGGGGACTGGTACCCGTGGGGGTCAGTGGGACACCGGTCCCCACAGGATGCTGGGCCATTTGTTCCCCACTGGGATGTTGGATGTTGCACCAATGGGGAACTGGTGCCCATTCTGCAACGCTGGACCCACAGGGGTTGGTCCCTGTCGGGATGCTGAGCCAATGAAGAGCTGGTGCTGGTGACTGCGGGATGCCAGGCTCAGAGAGGGCTGGTCCCCATAGGATGCTGGGTTAGCAGGGAACTGGTCCCACTGGGGTGCTGGGCCTGATGAGCAACTGTTCCCTGCTGCGACGCTGGTTTAGTGGGACTCTATGGTCTCTATGGGATGCTGGATGTTGTACAGAGAGCTGATCCCAGCGTTGGGATGCTGGACCTGTGGGGGCCTGATTCCTGCTGGGAAGATGGGCTGATGAGCAACTGGCCCCCACTGGGCTCATAGGGGCCGATTCCTGCTGGGATGCTGGCTCAGGAAGTGCCATGGGATATCAGGCTTGTAAAGGACCGGCCCCATGGATTGCTGGGTCAGTGGGGCACCGGTCTGTCTAGGACACTGGGCTGATGGGCAACCGGTCCCATTTGGAATGCTGGACTGGTGGAAGACTGATTTGTGCTGGGATGGAGGTGAGTGCAGGAATGGTCCCATGGGAGGCTGGGCCTGCTGGTCCCCACTGGGATGCTGGATATTGCACCAGTGGGGAGCTGATCCACCACATTGGGATGCTGGAGCTGTGGGGGTTGGTCCTCACTGGGATGCTGGGTCAGTGGGGGACTGATTCCTATTGGGATGCTGGGCCTGTAGAGGACTGGTCCCTGTGGGATGCCATGGGGCCACACGGGGGGCTGTGAGCAGCCTCTGGGAGGAGAAGCCTGGGGTCTGGGGTACCTCTGAATGAGGAGGGAGCATTAGAGGGGGTGGTTGTGTGGGGAGCTTGTGGGGGGTGGGGATGAGCAGCAGGGCTACCAGGAAGGGTTGTGACCTGAGGGGAAACTGAGGTATGGAGCGATGGGGGAGCGGGGGGACCTTGTGTCCTACAGAGGCAGCCCCAGACAGAGCAGAGAGGACAGAAGGAAACCGCTGGGTCCAAGCCGTGCAAGGGACCAGAGCAGTGCCGATCCCACACCCTGCCCAGGGCAGAGCAGTGCCTCCTGCCAACCTCCTGGCCAACACCTCGCCTCCCAGCTGCTCCTCTCTGCCCTCAGCCCCCACTGTGCCCACAGCCCGGCCAGAGCCGATGGGGAAACTGAGGCACGCGGGGTGCAGAGCAGCCCTGCCCACCCTGATCCCACAGCCAGTGTCCCTGTCCCACCCCAAAACAGAGCAAGATGACGGGGTCAGCTCGGCTGTCCCCAAACACGTGGCGCTGCCCGTTGCCATCCCCTCTCCACGCTGACTCCAAATCCAGGCGCCCTGAATCCGTCCAACCCCAAATCCCCACTGGGGTCGGTGTCAAGCGGGCAGTAAGGGGACGGGCAGAGCACGGGCAGCCACACGGGACAGGAACCGGAGAGGCCAGGACCGACACACAGCGGACAGACAGACAGACAGACATGGAGCCGCCGTACTTACAATCATCTGCCATTGAGAGGCGAGCGGAGCAAGTGGAGAGAACAACCGTGACATGAGTGTCCCCATCAGATGTGAGGTGGTGCCCAGCGCCAGACCCCTGCCCATCACGTCGTGGTCCTCCTGACCCCATCCCCCCCTGCCCCCACCTTCCCTGCTGCAGTGGGGACGCAGCCTCAGCCCCACACTTCCAAGGCTGGCAAACATCATCCAGCGGGGCGTCAAACCGTCTGCACGTCCCTGTCATCTCCCCATGGCACAGCGAGCGCTGCCACTGCCCCATGGCAGAGCTACGTGTGGTGGGATGGGGACAAGGACCGGGATGGGGGCAGAGCCAGCATCACAGGCGCACCACAGAGCCCCGCAGCCCTGCTGAGGTGGCTCCAGGTAGGAGCCCCATCCCAGCTCTGTGACAGTGACAAAACCCTGGGGTCACACAATTTGGGGGCATCCCCATCCCTGCCCAAGAACCCCACGTTGTGTGGGGAGGACAGACGCAGCACTGCGACACGGAGACTGCAGAAATCTTCTCTCCATGAAAGATCCATTGCTGGGCTTCACACCCATCCCTGTGTCACCCCATCCCTGTGTCACCCCATCCAAATGGTGCCAGACCCATGGCAAGGCCCCCTCTATCCCCAACACCTCCACATTCATTTTGGATGGAGGGAAGGATGGGAGGACATGGCTGGATGCTTCCTGATGCCACCATGGCAGGAAGGTGGCACTCCAGCAACAGGGAACCAGAACCTACAGCCCTGGGACTGAGAGTCCCAAGCTCTGCTGACTGAGCTAGCCAGGCTCTAACACCAACACCAACTTTAACTCACCCCAGCTACCCAAAACCTAACCCTAACCTGAACCCTTAACTTCAGTCCCAACCTTAACTCTAACCAAACCCAAATCCTAACCCCTAAGCCTAAATCTAACCCCTGATCCCAACCCTAAACCCAACCCCTGGATCCCAGCTATCACCCTAACCCCAGTGCTATCCCTAACCCCAATCCCAACCTAATCCCTGACCCTGGCCCTAACTCCAGCCCCAAACTTTACATCTCAGGTGGCCACCCCTTCCTCTGTCCTCTCCCCAGCCATGAGCTGGGGACGCATCTGGGGAGGCCACCAACTCCTGTGCCCCATCACAGATCCAGCAGTGCCCCGTGCGGCCGCAGCTCCGTGTCCCCACCCCATCCCATCACTCACCGTCTGGTCGGTGAGCGGCGGCAGCACGATGGTTTTCTCCATGGTGTTCATCACCAGCTTCCAGAGCTCCTTCAGCACGCGCTTCAGCACCGTCTTCTCGCAGATCTTGGCGAAGAGTGTCAGGCTGCAGGGTGGGAATGGGGTTGACAACCCTGCACGGCTCCCCAGTGCCACCCCGTGCACAGCCAACCCAACCCTATCGGCTTTCTGTGCTTCAAACTTGGGGACACGGGGTCTGGAGGTCATGGCTGATGTTCCAGCATGGCATCCCAACTCCATCCCATGCACACCAGCTCAATCCTACTGGTCCTCTGTGTTCCAAAGTCAGGGACTCAGGGTCTGGAGGTCATGGCTGATGTCCCAGCATGGAATCCCCATGTCACCTCATGCACGGCCACCCAACCCTACTGGTCCTCCCTGTTAGGGACATGGGGGTCCCACTCACTTGCTGTCCAAGAGGTCCATGATGGGCTGCAGGACGTTGTCAGCATCCTGTGCCACGCTGCTGCAGGTGCTGGCGGGGACATTGCCGGTGCCCTTCACCTGGCTCAGGATGTCCCCCATCTGCTTAACGCATTCCTCGATGTGGGGCTGGAAGCTGAGGATGGCAGTGGCCAGGGGGGGGTCAGTTCTCCCCCATAGGACCCCCAGCACAGCCACGATCCTCAGCTCCCATGCCCCCTCACCTGGTGGCAAACACTCGGCTCAGCTCATCCAGGACGTTGTTGAGCTTCACCTGCAGCTCCTTTAGGATGTCACTGGCTTCTGTGTCCAGCTTGGGGGGGGGAGGGGGACAATTTGGGGCAGATATCAGATCCCCCCAGCCCAACGCTGGGTGCCCCACATTCATCCCTGGGCAAGGTCTGGTGCGGTGCCATGGGGTAACCCATGCAGAAATGAGGAACTGGGGACCACTCCACGGAGAAAAACTCCATCCCCTCCCCATGCCCCCCACCCTGACACCCCCACTACGCACCTCCTTCCCCCCCATGGCCTCAAACATCTTCTCCAGCTGGACGCGGAGCTGCTGGATGTTGTTCATCAGGATGCAGGGCTGTAGGGGCAGGATTTGGGGTCAGCACCAGTGCTCATGGTTGCAACGGCCCCACGGAGCCCCCCCTCCCACACAGGGTCACTGCAGCCCCGTGGCACTGGGATATATTTTGGAGACCTCCATCAGACAGCAAGACTGAGGATGTGGGTCATGGGGGCCGCAATGGAGTTAAGTGATAATCAAGTGACAGCCACTGCGTGGGGACAGCACGAGCAGAAGGGAGGTACATCACCACTTTCTCCTTCTCCTTGGAGCAGTATGAGGCAAAATCCTTGGAGATGATCTCGGCGTACTGCAGCAGCACGTTGCTGATGGTCTGCGCCCCGAGGAAGGAGGGAGAGAAGGAGATGTGAGTCCCACAGCGGCGATGGAACCCCAGGAGCACGGTGCAGTTGGGGAAGGAGTCGCGGTGGGGAAATGCCAAGCGGCGCAGTAGGGTGGGGGGCCTGAGGGTGTGAGACCCCTTC
Organism: Tympanuchus pallidicinctus; assembly: GCF_026119805.1. Lineage (NCBI taxonomy): Eukaryota > Metazoa > Chordata > Aves > Galliformes > Phasianidae > Tympanuchus > Tympanuchus pallidicinctus. The sequence goes on along the minus strand of NW_026294625.1, from coordinate 47,015 downwards.
CAGGTGCCCACCTTGGCGAACCTCCGCATGTAGTGCCCGACAATCTGCGGGTCGGGGCACTCGAGTTTCTTGATGATCTCAAAGCTCTGGTTGAGCTGGGAGAAGACGTCCACCACGGAGCAGGAGAAGAGCGCGTGCTCCGACGTCTGCTGGAACTGTGGGGAGAATCAGGGGGGCATTGGGGTGAGGGGCTCGTGGCCCCCTGTGCGCACACAGGGATGGCATCCCGCGCCCATTGGCCTCACCCCGTCCTTCTTGTCGCGCTCCAAAGCTCCGTGCAGGAAATCCCGCGACACCTCCTCATTCTCGTCCAACCATTGGATAACAAAGGGCTCAAACCATCTGCAACGGGTGCACGGTGAGAGCAGAGAGCGCGGGGGCACAGCACGGCTCTGTGTCACGGAATGCCCACCCCCAGGAGCTGCACTCACGCAGGGTACTCCGGGACGCGGCTCTTGAAGGAGGGCAGCTCGGTGACGTACTCGTTGTACAGCCACTTCACCTTGAAGTGCAGGTTCATGTAGTCTGCGCTCTTGCACAGGCGGTGCTTGTCGTGCTCTGCGTGGGGAAAGCGAGAGCAGGGCGGTCTCATCCAGCCCCAAACCTCTGGGAGTTGGCGGGGGGGGGAGTTGGGTGACTGCAGAAATGATGGGGAGAAGACGGGAGGGTGCTGAGGAGGGGTGAAAGGGGATGGCTGTGCTGTTGGACGTGGCGCTCACCCTCCATCGCGTACTTCATGTCCTGGGCAAAGAGGTTCCACATCACCTCGGCGCTGATCTTCCCCACATTCAGCTCCTGGGGGAACCTGGGGTGGGAAGGATCCCACGAAGGATTGGAGAGGTGAACTCCAACCTCTGTCCGTCGCATGCAGCTTGGAAGCCAACTCCAACCTTTGCCCATCACACGATTTATCGAGGCCAACCCCAACCTCTGTCCATCACACACAGCCTGGAGAGCCAACCCCAACCTGCCCCCCACACGCCTCTGTTTTCCCATTGGTAGCATGGCTGTTACACCCCACGTCCAAACTCAACCCGATTGGCACCGCCTGACCCTGAGCGCCCCTTTTCCTACTGATCAGTCATCAATTGCTTACTCACTGGTTCAGGCAGGGCGTGTAGGAGTTCTTGTCCTCCTCAATAATGGACACAATCAGGGTGATGAGCTTGGACCAGAAATCCAGGTTTTTGATGCTGGGCCCCTGTTCTTCGGGGGGCACCTCGCCTTTCTTGTTCTGGAGCAACAGGGATGCAGGGGGGGCTTCGGTTACCCATTGGTTTCCCACCGGTCACCCATTGACCCCACTGAGGTCACCACTGAGGGGAGCACAGGGGAGCATTGCTGGGAGAAGGGAAGGAGAAGGGGTGGATTTGGGGCAGCAGTGGGGTCCCACGCACCGGGTCGGTCTGGTACTCGCGGCTGTAGAGCTCGTGGCAGTTGTTGAAGATGTATTCGTAGGTGGAGTTGAGGCATGCCTTCACGCAGTCCTTCACCACCTGGCTGGCTCGGGGTGGGCTCTGCAGCTCCTGGACCTGTGTGGGATGGCGGCAGGGCAGCAGCAGGGCCAGCAGCGCCCACCCCAAAGCTGCCGATGCGGAAGGAGAAAATACCTTCATCCGGAAAAAGGTGATGCTGGTCAGCAAGTCCACTGTGGACTTGAGGTCCTGCAGCCTCTCAGGACTGCTGGCAGGGAAGTTGTTCTGCCGGGGGGGGAGAGAAGAGTCACACGTTGGGGGGTGAGAGCGGAGCCTGTTGCCAGGGTGGGGAAACTGAGGCACAGCAGTGCCTTACCCGGTACATGGAGAGGTCGATGCGCAGCGAGTTGTGCAGCTGGTCGAGGAGTTTGACGAAGCGTTCTTTCTGCAGAGAGACGCCCCGGGGACGGGTGAACGGGGGGACGGAGGTGGGGGCCGCCCCCTCCCCGCTGCGCCCGTACCCCAACCCTCTCATTTCTGTCCTACTGTCCTGTCATCCTTCTGTCCTGACGTCCTGCTGGCCCTCCCACCTCCACCAGCCCTGTGGTTGGGGCAGCCCATGCTCCCTGGGGCTTGCTGGCATCTCTCGGTGGCTCCGAGGCACACGCGGTCCTGGCAGAGTGCGGATGGGGGCCGCTTGGTGAGGGATGCATTCCTGCATCCCTTCAGCTCTCTCTGGAGCAGGATGGGGAACCCTGCCCTCCCTGGGCTCGGAGCAGAGCACGGAGCGTGTTGTAGGATTGCTCCTCCCAGTGGTTCAGCCCCAAAGAGAGAAGAAAAAAAGAGCGTGGGGAGAGCAGTTGGGGGTGCTGCATTTCCAGCTTCGAGGTTGAGCTGTTTCAAGACAAACCAAGGGGGATCCTGGGAGTCAGATGCTCCTGGGGCTCCTTGGAGTCTGCCCAGGCTGCATGGATGGAACACCACGGGCTGATGATTTCCTTGAGGGATGAGTGGCTTTAGGGCATAAATTCATCTCCCAACCATGGGGTGAAGGGATGCCGACCCACACTGGGCTGCAAACATGGCACCTGAGCTGGAGGCAAAGCAACTGCTTTGCCCCAAATGGAGAAGCACTTTGGGTGCAGCTATGCTGGGGGGGTTGGACACCCCCCTGTCGGCCGCATCGGGGCCGGGCTGTCCTGCAAACCTTCGGAGCCGCGCTCGGTCCCCGGCACCCAACGGCTGCAGCGCGCTTAAATCGGACCCGCCAGGTGCTCGGGGATAAAGCGGCGCGGCCGGGCACTTTAGGACCCAACCTTTAGGCTCTCTAAAAAAAGAGAAAGAAACAAAGTTTTTAAAACCCTCCACGTTAAGAGAAAAAGGTGTTGTTGTTGTTGTTTCTTTCCTGTGGTCTCCTCCTGCCGCACGGCTCTCGCTACCCTTCGCCCTAACCGAGGCTGGGCTCCGACCCCATAGCGCCCGCACAGGGGGACGCAGGGGCAGCTGGGGTGGGAGCACAGCCCCCTCCTCGCCCGTGTCCCCGTGGGCGCACCCATCCCCGGAGCAAACTCAGTGTGGCACCCATGGGTGCTGGCACAGCTGGGTGAGTTTGCGGCGGTTTGGGATGGCGCCCGGTGCGCGTGGGGCCGTGCGAAGCTCCCTCTTGGCACTGGCGTTGTGAACTGCATTGCCACCCCAGCGATTGCACTTCAACCCAGCCGGAGTCATGTGAGCAATTTTCGACTTTCTCCAGCAGGAAATTTCCGTCCCGTAATCCAAGAGAGGGATGAATTTTGGTGCCCAAACCCCACTGCCCCGTGCCGTCGGGTTGGGAGCTGCCTTGCACGGCCCCATTTGCCCCTTTTTTTTGCCCCCCACCCCCTCCCCAGAGAAGAGAGAAGAAGAAGGAAGGATTGTTTACGCACCATCGGACTTACCCCGAAATTGGAAGCGGCAAAGCGGTCGGAGGCAGAGACGTTGGTGGAGGCTGTGGTGTGGGCATAGTAAGCGTTGATGTTGGCCAGCAGGGTGCTCATCACTGCCGGCACCCCTGGGCACATGTATTTGGAGGACAGGCAAGCAAAGTGCCTGGGGGAAGAAGTGGGAGACCTGCTGCTTGTCTGGGGGGCACACATTGGGAATGGGGTGTTGGAGTAGGTGGGGATGTGCGCACACGTGCACCAAGGGCAAGGCCAGGATGCAAAGGGCAGCAGGGCAGCATAGGACTCACGTCATGGCCTGGTAGATGGATTCCACCCCATAGCGCATGGCAAACTCATCCACGATCTCCTGTGCCGTCTCATCAAAGTAAACCTTCCAGGCGTCGTCCCCTTTGGCATCGGGGATCTTCACCACGCCGTTGTTTTGTAGATCCGTCACGAAGTGGAAAAGGTTCTGGGGGCACAGACGAGGGCCCCGTTACAGCTCGGGGCTCGGGGGCAGCACGGTGCGGGTGACGGGGTCCACGTGGTGCTCACCTCGTGCAGACACGTGTACTGCACGTGGTAGGGGGCCACCTTCTCCTCGCCCTTGATCTCCACGCTGATGTGCAGCCGGATGGCTCCCGACACAGCCGACTTGTCCGTCCGCTTGTCTAGGGGGGCACCGAGAGCGTGAGACCCCCAGAGCAGCCCCAAAACCGCCCCATTGCAGAGGGTCCAGGGCACAATGGGACCCCTCTCAGTGCCTCAGTTTCCCCACGATCCCAATAGGAAACGATGCTTTTGGCGGCATCCCCCACCCCTTCGCAGCAGGCTGAGGGTTGCACCCCCAGCGCGGCACTCACCCAGGTTGTACCAGACGTCCATCTCCCCGCTCAGTGTCCGCACCTCGATGATGGTTTGGCCCAGGAAGTCGTCGGACTCCCTCTTGAAGCGCTGCTTGACGCGGGATTTGATGTCATCATCCTCATCCCAGACACGGACTTTGATGCGGTCGGAGGAGTTATGGCACTCACTGCAGGGAGAGGGGGTGGGACCAGGATGAGTGGGGAAATGTGCCTCAGTTTGCCCCAAACCAGGGAGAGCCCCGTCTCCTATGGACCCCCGGCCTGACAGCTCCCTGCCACCCCACCACCCGACTTACAAATGGAAATTTTCCTCCCAGACCGGGTTGAGATTGCCATAGATGGTTTTAGTCCTTTTTTTTGTCTTTCCAACCTGGACGGTCACATAGGGGTCACTGGAGCCCGTCTTATCCTTTGCTTGCAGGCCCTGGGCACAAACCACTGCAGCAAGGCATGGCACAGTGTGGCACATGCAGCCATCCACCCCAATCACATGTGGCACAGAGGAGAGAACAAACGAAGAGCAAAGTCAGCGCTGCAACCATGCTGAGGTCCCCACGCTGAGCACCCAATGTCCCCATGGCACCCCCTAAGTCCTCTCTGCAGGACGAGGAGGCTGGGACGCACAGTGTCCTTGTGCATAGGGACGGTGACATCTCCAAGGACTGGAGCTGTTGCATCCCCCTCTCACCCCAAGCGCTGTAGCTTATAGGGGATGCAGTTGGGAGAGAGCTGTGCCCACAGGGATGTCCCACGATGGGAGCAGCAGGGATGTGGTGTTCCCACGGGGGTGACGTACCCGTGATGCTGATCTTGGCCGACCACTTGGAGGTGCCATCCAGGACGCTCTGCTTCACAGCCTTCATCTGCTGCGTGTGCGTGGTCTTGGTGACCCCAAACACCTCCTGGATCAGCTCGAAGATCTCCGGCTTGTTGCGCTCGCGGATCTTCATGCGGTCTTTCAGCACCATGATGATGTTCTGCGTGCGATCCTCAGCTCCGTGCTTGGAGCTCTTCTCCGCCGCCCCTGGGGGAGGGCAGCGGCAGGTGGCACAGCGGGGACAGATCACAGAATCACCATAGACTCATAGAACGCCTTGTTGGAGGGGACATCAAAGCCCGTCCAGCTCAACCCCCTGCTGTGGGCTGGGTGCCCCCCACCAGATCAGGCTGCAATCACGTCTCCCCAGAGCCAAACACACCCAGCTCTCTCCACAGCAGAGGAGCTCCGCACTCTGAGCATCCTCATGGCCCTCCCCCTCCCCCAGCTCCATGTCCCTCCTGCGCTGGTACTGCAGCTGGGGCCTCACGAGGGCAGAGCAGAGGGAACAGCCCCTTCTCTGCCCACTGCCCCCAGTCCTGGAGAGCTTTACCCGACTCCCACATCCGTGCCGCTCACCCCAAGCACACGGCAGGACCCCACCTCCCACATCACTGCCGCCTCCCTCCGTGCCACCCCACAGCGGTACGGGGTGGGGAAGCAGACGATGGCTCACTCTGCAGGCAGTCAGCGTTGAGCAGGTCCTGGCACTTCTCGTGGCACTTGACCCCGCACTCGGCGCAGCGCATGCCCTGCCGGGCGATGCCCCACAGCAGCCCCTCGCACTCGTAGCAGTAGGTGGGGGTGGTGGCCGTCCACACCTCGAAGTTGTGGGGCGTGGTGCAGGAGATGGGGTACACTAAGGCTTGCAGGGTCTTCTTGTAAACATGGTTTTTCTGGGCGACGAGGGGAAGAGAGAGGGAGAAAAGCTCCTGAGTTAGAGTGGTGGCCGCATGGAAACTGCCATCCTGACCCCGCTGACGGCCATCCCCATTGCTGCCATCCCAGCTTCTTTGCCCACGACCCCATTGCTGACATCCCAACCCCAACAATTGTGTCCCCATTGCTGCCGTCCCAATCCTTTGGGTCATGACCCCGTTGTTGCCATCCTGACCCCACTGACCGTGCCCCCCACTGTTGCCATCCCAACCCCTTTGACTGCGTCCCCATTGCTGCCACCTCCCAGCACCTACCAGCTCCTCATTGTTCAAGGTGCTGGAGGCCAACGCGGATGTGATTCCCGCTTTCCTGGACTGGACCAAGGACTGTAGGAAAAAAAACAGAGTTCCCAGTCCAGCACAGCCCTTCTCCATAAATCCGAGACCCCTTGAGACCCCTAACAGAGCACTCACCATTGCCTGCAGGCAGCCAGGGCGAGCAGGGAGCAAAAATCCATCATTAGGAGCTACGTCACAGCATAACCCCAACCCTAAACCTGCCACGGCCCACCCACAGATCCCCACGCACGGTGCCCACCCCACTGCCAACCACGACCCAACATCCCCAAACCCAGACACTGACACAGCACAGCAGAAGCATCAGCGGCCGCCCCAAGCGGGCTGGGGACGAGGACAGCACAGGGGGACAGCAGGGCGGGATGGGGCGGAGCTGGGGACAGCATGGGGATGCCCTGGGGAGGGCACGAAGTGTGGGGAGAGGTGGTGAAGGGCACCTAATGGTGGGCACAAAGGGCGTTTGATTGCTGAAATTGGTGTCTTCAGTCACTGGAGAGGTGACAGTGTGTGGGGACACCGTGAGATAGGGGTTGGTTGAGGTCCCAGCGAGGGGATGGCACAGCCCATGGTGGCAATGGGGACGGGAGCACAGGGTCCATAAGGGCAGCGCTATGGCACCCATGGCACCACCTGAACTGAGGTGGGACAGGAAGGGACAGGGGACGCGTCTGTGCTACGTGACACAGGCCAAGACGAGGACGCCGGATGCCTCAGTGTCGGGACCCTGCAGCTCCGTTAAAGGGAAGCACCCTTGGGTGGGCGGCGCCGTCCTCCTGGTCCAGGCCACCCCAAATCCACCTGCGACCCCAAACCCACCCCCCCCACCAGGAGCAGAGGTCCGGCAGCCCCCAAGGGCGCTCTCCCTTTAACCCCTTCGTCCCGCGCTCACCAGATCGCTGACTAGAGGGAGAGATTTGCGTCCGGGCTTAATGTCGGGCATGCTGTTAATGCAGCGCAGAAACCTTACAGCCGCCCCCCTACAGGCGGGGACGGCCAAGCCAGGTTGGAGGAGAGAGAACAGAGAACACAAGCCATGTTAGAGGCGGCAGCGGGGCGCGGGCGGCGCGGTCCAGCGGGAGCGAAGCCGGCGGCTGTAGGGCGCAAGGTGTTATAGGAGGAACCTCACCAAATCGCTAACTAAAGGGATGGGTTTTCGCTTGCGTATATCCGGCATGCTGTCTATAATGATCAGCCCGCCGCCAGGCCTGCAAGAGAGAGGAGAGTCAGAGGGGGAACGGGGGAACTGAGGCAGGGAGGGAACCCGGCGCTCCTGGGAGCAGCGCATCCGCCGGGCGCCGGAGCTGAGGGGTGCTGGTGGAAAGATGCGGCTTTTCCCCGTCGTGTTGAGGTGTTTTCCCTTGGTGTTGCAGTGGGAAAAGCGGTGAAAAGCAGCCCTTGGGGGTGGGCTCAGGGTTTTGGTGCAGAGTGGGGGCTGCTCAGGGGACTTGGGAGCCCCATGGCATCGCTCGGTTGCAGCAGGAGGGTTGAGGGAGCTCTGTGTTCCTGACCCACTCACCTCCTCGTCGTCCCCTCGCTGGCTGTTCTTGGGGACGTGGAGGAGTGCCTGGGGACATCTCCAAAGCACTGAGTGACCAGCATCCAGCCCCAAAATCTGCCATCCAACCCCATACAGCCCCCAGACCCAGTATGCAAACCCCAAACTGGGTATCCAACCTGATAATCTGCCATCCCACCTGAAAGCCTGTCATCCAGACCCAAAATCTGGCCCCAACCCATGGAGGCCAGTCCCCCACGGCTCTTCCCAGCCCCCCAGAATGCCAATACTGCTGCCATAGAGACAGCCCCACGTTCCATAGGTACTCACCCGCCTTTGAACCAAAGCGATTTCGCTTCTCCATCGCCTTCCCCACGAGCCTGAAAAACATGGGGTGGGCATCACGGACACGGCACTCATCACCTGGGTTGTTGGCCAAAGCCTGGTCCCAAAAGCACAGGGCTAAAAAATGTCATCAAGTAGATACTGTGCAGGGAGAGAGGGAACAAACCGGCCCCAAAAGCTCGGTGTAGGATTCGGGTGGGATGGATGTGCAGAAGTGCAGGTTTGGGGAGCATCACTGGGAAGGCACAGCGGATCCAGGGGAGAATGCAGGGATCGGGGTGTGTGTAGGGACCCCCAAAGGAATTCGGGGGGGAAAAAAGGAGGAAAAAGCCAATTGTTCCTCCCTTGTAGGGCGGTCCCTGCACACACGTGGGCACACGGGGAAGGCACACAACGGTTCCATCGGACATGCTTACCTACAGCCCTCCCCTGCGGGAAGGGAACACGCGAGGGCCATGGTGGTGGAGAACTGAAAAGTGAAGCGGTGGGGAGGGGAATCGCAGCCCCGGGGGGGCGAATCCAGAGCCAAAACAAAAAGAAAAGATGGAGGATGGAGTCTAAAAACAGAACAAAAAAGTGTCAGCGCAACGCAGGGATGGGGCGAGGGGTGGCACTGGCATGCACACACGTGGTCCTCGGCGTTCCATGCCCTTACGGGGCCATCAGTGGGGTCCCCGCTGCCCCCCAGGGTGTGGGTGTTTGTGGGGTGGGAAATGGGGGGCTCACCTCCTGTAGCTGCAGGCAGACTTTGTTGAAGGCTCGCAGCCAGTTGGCTTTGGCTCGTGCTTTGGGGTCCTGCACCTCCGCTTCCACCGGCTCCCTGCAGGGATATGGTGCACTCACTGCCTGCACCATGCTGGGGTTTGGGCATGGTGAGGTGTGGGGATCCCTGTGGGTTTTGAGGGAATGTGAACATGGGAAACACTGTTTTCTAGCTGGGAGAGCTCTGCAAAGGCAGTGGGTCTCAAGCAAAGGCAGAGCCTCCTCCTCTCCCTTGGTGAACCCTGACTTGGCACCCAAGGGAGATGGAAGGATCCAGCCTGGAGCAAAGTGACACTGGTGTGGAGACACATGGATTACGTGTCTTCATTCCTTTTGGAATCATAGGCATGGAATCACGGAATCGCGGAGTCATGGAATCGGAGAATCATGGAATCACAGAGTCACAGAGTCATGAAATCACAAAGCCATAGAGCCATGGAGTCATGGAATCATAGAGCCATGGAGTCATGGAATCATAGAGACATGGAGTAATGGAATCACGAAGTCATAGAGCCATGGAGTCATGGAATCATGGAGTGTCAGAGTCATGGAATTGTAGAGTCATAGAGCCATGGCAGCACAAAGAGTAGAGCCATGGAGTCATGGAATCATGGAGTCATGGAATCATGGAGTCATGGAATCATGGAGTCATGGAGTCATGGAGTCATGGAATCATGGAGTCATGGAATCATGGAATCATGGAGTCATGGAGTCATGGAGTCATGGAGTCATGGAATCATGGAGTCATGGAGTCATGGAATCATGGAGTCATGGAATCATGGAATCATGGAGTCATGGAATCATGGAGTCATGGAGTCATGGAGTCATGGAATCATGGAGTCATGGAATCATGGAGTCATGGAGTCATGGAGTCATGGAGTCATGGAATCATGGAGTCATGGAATCATGGAATCATGGAGTCATGGAGTCATGGAGTCATGGAGTCATGGAGTCATGGAATCATGGAGTCATGGAATCATGGAATCATGGAGTCATGGAATCATGGAGTCATGGAGTCATGGAGTCATGGAATCATGGAGTCATGGAATCATGGAGTCATGGAGTCATGGAGTCATGGAGTCATGGAGTCATGGAATCATGGAGTCATGGAGTCATGGAGTCATGGAGTCATGGAGTCATGGAATCATGGAATCATGGAGTCATGGAGTCATGGAATCATGGAATCATGGAGTCATGGAATCATGGAGTCATGGAGTCATGGAGTCATGGAATCATGGAGTCATGGAATCATGGAGTCATGGAGTCATGGAATCATGGAGTCATGGAGTCATGGAATCATGGAGTCATGGAATCATGGAGTCATGGAGTCATGGAGTCATGGAGTCATGGAATCATGGAGTCATGGAATCATGGAGTCATGGAATCATGGAGTCATGGAGTCATGGAGTCATGGAATCATGGAGTCATGGAGTCATGGAGTCATGGAGTCATGGAATCATGGAGTCATGGAGTCATGGAATCGTGGAATTGTGGAATCATTACCAAGGAATCATAGAGTACTAGAATCAGAGTCATGGAATCACAGCCACAGGATCACGGAATCAGTCATAGAATCATAGAATAACGGCAGCAGAGTCCTAGAGTCATGGAATCACAGAGTCATGGAGACAAAGAATCATAGAGTCATGGAATCGAGGAACCATGGAATCGTGGAGTCACAGAATCATGCAGTCACAGAGTCACAGAGTTATGGAAACACAGAATCAGAGTAATAGAGTCACAGAATCATGGAATTACAGAATCGTAGAATGACTTGGGCTGGAAGGGACCTCAAATATCATCCAGCCCATCTGCTGAGCCAGGCTGTCCTTCGAGCGTTTCCCACCAGCTGGGGCTAAGAGCACCTGCCCAGGGACGGCTTCCAGTTCTTTTCCTCCTCTCTTGCAAAATCCAGATGGGGAGGAAAAGGAGAGGAACGCTTTGAGCGCTTTGAACCTGCCAGGATCCCGCAGAGCGCAGCGTGACGCGGCAGTGGGAATGGAGCCCAGGTGAGCTCAGGAGACCCTGCAGGACCTCAGCCCTGTTTGGGGGGGGGCTCAGAATGGGGCAACCTTGGGGCTGCCCACAGAATGGGTGCTGCAGGCAGACCTGAACCTAGGGCCACCTTCGAGCTGTGTCACCGGTCCACAGCGTCCCCAGGCACGCTTCAGGACAGATCCCCCTCCTACCTGTCATCCTGTTTTGGGGGCTCGGGTTCGGGTGCTGGCTCCTGCACGGGAGCTTCATCTTTCTGCACCTCTGGGGCCTCCTGTGGGGCAGACGTATCCTGCTCCTCCTTCCTCTCCTCCTTCCTCTCTTCTTTCCTCTCCTCTTTCCTCTCCTCTTTCCTTTCCTGCTGCTGTGGCTTCACCTGTGGGACCTGCTGCTGCTGCAGTGGTTTCTGTGGTGTGGGATAGGCGTCACGCTCAGGGGCTTCGTAGGCAGCCGGCTCCCGCAGCTCCTCCTCCTCCTCCTCCTCCTCTTCCTCCTTGGGGTAGCCCTCCTCATTCTCACTGTAGTCCTCATTGAACTCTTCCTCCTCCTCCTCCTCCAGGTAGAGGTCATCATCCTCATCCTCCTCCCAGCGTGGCGAATCCTTGCGGTAGCTGACGGAGCTGTGGCAGGAGTGGTAGGAGTCGCCGTCCCTCTCGTCCAGCTCTGAGTCCCTCAGGCTCTCATTCTCGAAGTCCTCGCTCAGCTGGGAGCTGCCTTGGCTCAACTCGGCAGACGAGGCGTAGCGGCTGCTCCCCGTGGGGCTGTGGGGTGAGGGGACAAGGAGAAGGTTCCCGTGGGTCCGTGTTGTGGCACCGCCTGCCCCATGTCCCCTCGATCCCAAGGGGGTGGGTGAGGCGGTGTGGAGGGGGCTCCCACAGGACTGGGTGGGCACTGGGCTCCTTGTGCCGGCAGATGAAAACACAGACCTCAGCTTGGATGCTGGGGAGGTTCCTCCCTGACTGTCCCCTCAGCTTGCCCCCGCCATGGGTTGGGCACAGCGTGGCCGTGTGGCGCACAAAGCCAGATCCAGACTCCTGCCCTCCGTCCTCCAAATCTGGCCCCTCACCCCATACCTGATGGCCTGGTGCTCCTGCACCTGTCGTAAGCACCCCAAATCCACAGGCACCACCCCTCTAAGTGTGGGCAGCACCCCATCTCCAAGTGCATTCCTTTCCGTGGACATCTCACCAAGAGCACCCCTTCTCCAAGGGTACCCCCTCTTATGGTGCACCCCCTCTTCTGTGGACACCCCCTCCTTCCTCTCCGAGGGCATCTCCTCTCCTAAAGCATCCTCTCTCCATGGGCACCCCCTCTCCAAAGGTACCCCCTTTGTATGGACCAATCATTCCCTTGCTCTGGGGACCTCCCTTTCCTCTTTCTATGGGGCCAGAGCCTTCTCACCACCCCCTCCCCGCTGCCCCCTAACCAGCACCCTACACTCACTGCTACCTGCACCCACGGGTGCAGTTGGGCAGAGGGACTCCATGCACCCCAAGTGCTCCTGGGGGTGAGGTGTCCCGGTGGCCGTGTGGCTCTGGGGACTCACATAAGCACACATGCAGACAGGACAGGGACAGGGACATGCCTAGGAAGAGGCCGACACCACGTCTCCAGCCAGGGCTCGGTGTGGGCGAGGGGGGGCACGGAGAGGGAATGGGGGAAGCAGGGGATGAGGCACTGGGAAGGGACGCTGGGGACACCAAGGGGTGCAGGCATCATCCAGGCTCCTTGAGGAGGGGGCTTGGGGCAGGGGGTGCAGGAGACATGAGTCATGCCTGGCCTGATCCTGGCCCTTGGGGTCTCAAACGGCTGCAGGGAAAGCTCTAGTGCACAAAGTGACCGGGGACGCAGTCGGCGTTGGCATCCCCGCGTCACCACGAAGGGGGGGCAAGTGGCACCGCGACACGTTGCTCACCCCCACCGCCAGCTCCAGGAAGAGCAGCAAAAAGGGGCAAAACCCAAAACCCTCCGAACTTCCTCACGCCTCTCCCGCTCTGCGGGGCGAAGCCTCCCTTGCCGGGACTGGTGTTGGCCTCACCGCGGCTGCAAGGAGCGAGCACAGCACTGTGCGAGGACGGCACACGGCACACAACGAGGTAACGACCCACCTATCCGATAGGTCTAGGGACCGCCTGCTCTCAAGGGAAGGCTGGCGGCTGGTCCGCCTGCTGGACCCCGAAGCGGACTCAGCGTCGCTGCGCCCGTTTGGGGCAGAATCTACGCTACCGTAGCGTCTGCCGGGGAGGAGAGGAAGAGGAAGAGGATGGTCAGAGAGGTCCCACCACCGCCCGTCACCGCGCCGCCAGCTGGGGATGTTGCCTTGGGGGGCTGCGTCCTGGGGGCTGGCGCTGTGTGCTGTGACCTCAGGGCTCGTCCCCTCCTGCCCTACGGCCACGTTGGGGTTTTGGGGTCAGCGGTGGGGGCGGAGAGGGGGGGTTTGAGCCCACAGAGCTTGGAAACTCCTCCATCCATCTCCAGCAACGAGGAGAGGCTCAGGGCTGGCACCCTCCTCTTCCTCACCTCTCCGCCAAGCACGATTCCCCGCTGCCACCCCGCTGACCTCGGGGTGGGAGCAGCGGGCGCTGGGGGGGGTTTGCTGGCTACCAGGGCTACCTGACGGGCCGCTGGTCTGAGTAGTCCATCTCGTAGCTCTGCATGGAGTCGGTGTAGGAGTCGCGGGAGCTCTGCTGCTGGTGCCTCATGGGGTATTGGTGCACCGAGGCGTTGGGCTGCGAGGTGGTGTAGTAGGGTGGGGGGATGCTGTTGCTGGTCTCGCTGCGGTAATCGCTGTCCCGGTCATCCACCGTGCTGTCGGGATCATCGTCTGCAAGGGGGTGCCGTGAGCGGGATGGGAAACCCCAAAGCCACCCCCGGTGCGTCCCCATATGTGTGGGAGGACGTAGGGATACTCACTCTGCTGCTCTCCCCAGCCGAAATAATTCCAGTTGCCTACAAAGAAAAGGGGCAGAGGGGGGTCAGGGTGGCGGTGGGGCAGCACCAGGAGCTGCTCCTCCCCGGTGTGGTGGCACTGGGATGGGTTGGGGACAGTGCCCAGCAGTGACCATGATGGCACCAAGCTGCGCCGTGCACTTACAGCACTGGGAGCCGTGCACGGGCAGTGGCTTCTCCTGCTCCTCCTGGAAGGCGTACTGGGGGGGGGGACAAGGACATGAGGGCTGACTGCAGCCCCCCCAGCCCTGCCCAGCCCCTGTGCTGGGACCCCCCCCCCTTACATCATCCTGGTCCCGCATGGCGTTGAGCTGCTCCAGCTTCTTTGCCCAATACCTCGCCTCCTCCTCGGGGATGTCTGGAAGGAGAGAAACCCCCATAGGTGCCCAGAACAGCCCCGGAGCACAGGGTTGGGGTGAGGAGGGGGCACCCACCCAACGGCAGCTCAAAGCGGGTGTCCAGGAGGATGCGGTGGAAGGTGGGGTCCTTAGTGCCTGAAATCTCATTGTCAGTCATAATGACCTGCGAGTCGAGGGTCAGCCATTCCCCAGGGCCCTCCTGTGGGAAAAGGGGGCTCAGGGGGGGCACCAGGACACCCCAGCACCCGAGCGAGCCAAGCCTTCCACCGTGGGGTCACTGCAGAGCTAGTCAACACCCCAGATCAAGGAGTTTCCCCTCCATGCAGAGATGGGGAAGCCACCCAGGGGGATGTGCCCATGTGCCCATGTCCCTTGGGGTGTAACTCTGGGGGGGTCCTACCTCGTTGGACTGCCGGATGGTGCGCAATGGGATCCACACCGTCCCCACCATGGTGTCCCAAATCAGGCCCTTGTTCCACACCTCCACTGTCAGGCCCAGGTCCAGGCGGTTGATCTCACTATGGGATGGGGGAGAAATTGGGGTCACCCCCTCCCCATCTGCCCCTCCGTCCCCCAGGGCTCAGCTGGGGCTGATGTCAGAGGGAGAAACAGGGGTGGGGGGACCCTGAGGATGAAGGGAGCAGTGGGGTGGGGGGATCCCGGGGTGCACAGGTGGATGACGCAAGGAGAAGCAGGAGGTCCCTATGGGGTACTGGGAACAGTGGGGCAGGGGTCCCTGTTGGGGTGGGGGCACTCACAACATGAAGTCCTGCTCCCAGGCGGGCAGGTTGCCCCGCACTGCGATGGTGGTACTTTTGACATTCTGCACTTTCAGCGTCACATAGGTGTTGAACTTCTCTGCGGGAGCAAAGCAGAGGGTGAAGGGACCACCCCGTGCCCCCCCCCAAACCTCCCCCGGCTGTGACCCCCCACGGTCCTACCCAGGGAACCCCTATCTCTCTCCCCCCCACCCCACACAATCCTGGTGATGTCCCCAAGTAAGATGAGCTTGGGGTCTCTTTGCCCCCCCCGATGCCCACTCACCTTGAGGGCCGTCAAATTTGGCCTTTTTAACTGTAGGGACACAGAGAGAGAATGAGAGGATCAGCTCATGTGGGGGCTGAGGATCCCCCCAGGGTACCAAAAGGTGGGGAGACCCCACGCCTGACCCCTCCCACCAATAAACCCCAAATAACCCAAGACAGACGATTCCCACCCGAAACCAACAGCTTTCCCCTGTTTGTAGGTCTTCACCCCCTCCCTCTGCCTCCTCTTTCAGATTTGGATCCACATGGGGAAATGGACCCCGTTTGGAGGATGGGGTGGCTGCAATATCACAGGGCAGCGCGCCCCCTCCCCCCCCCCCCCAACACCCCCAATGCACCCCTTGCACTGGGGCCGGTCCCACTCAGCACCCCCACAGCAAAGGGGGAACCCCACAGGGGGTTTGGGGTGATTTAGGGCGGTTGTGTGCCTGCATTGGGGTGGAGGAGGCAGCAGTGCGCCGCAGGCTGAGCACCAACACGGGGTCCCCATCGGTGTCCCCAGAGCTGACAGAAGGGGGTGAGATGGGCAGGGATGACACAGCACCTGCAGAACGGGGGAATGACGCCGATGCCAGTGGAAAGGAGGGGGGGGGGTGGAAAAGGGAGGAGGGGGGGGGACCAACGTGACCGAGGAGGGATGAAAATAGCCCTGGCGATAGCAAAAGGGAATTTGATTTCGGCGACGTGCCGGCACCGCAGGGGACACGTGCCTGAGGGGGACCGAGGCAGCGGATGTGGCACAACGTGGCGCACGCAGCCTGGGGAGGGGGGGTGGGAGGGGGGGGGTGGCACACACGGCTAGGGAAATAATTGGGATCCCCGTTGGGATCTCGCTGGGGCGCTGCATCCGCCCATCCGCCCTCCATCATCCGCTGCCTCTGAACCGGGAGAGCAGAGGAAGGAAAAGCTCCAAAAATACCCGGTGGGAACGAACCATCGCCCGGGGAACGCGCGGCTCCGCTGGCTGTCATCTGCGCCTTGGAGGCGTCCTGCTGCCACCATCTGCGGCTGCATGGCCCCCCCCACGTGTCCCCAAAGGCACCCCGGGGGGCTCTGCCTGGGGCGGGCAGCTTGGGAGGGATTTGGCACCAGGGAGGGGATGGTGGGACCCCGATGGGAGATGGGGACCCCTGGAGGGGGGTCAGACCTGGGGGGGTGTTTGTCAGTGTGGAAGCTGAGGCAGGAGGCAGGGAATGGGTGGGCAATGGTTCGGACACCAGGCTGGGCCCATCTGTTTGCCCATCCCACTGTCTGTCTATCCAATCGCTCATCCCTCTGTCTGTCCATCCCTCTGTCTGTCTGTCCATTCAACTTTCTGCCGGTGTGTCCACCCACCCACCCAGCCCTCTGCCCATCCACACAACCGTCCATCCATCCCTCCATCCACCTGTCAGTCTCTCCATCCATCCATCCATCCATCCATCCATCCATCCATCCATCCATCCATCCATCCACCCGTCCACCCGTCCGTCCGTCCGTCCATCTGTCCATCCACCCATCCCTCTGCCCGCCCGTTCACTCACTGGCAGTCCATCCATCCACTCAACGTCCATCCACCTGTCCATCTGTCCCTCCGTCCATCCACCCCCCCCCCCCCATCTCCCCGCTCACGTCTGGTCCCCCTGCCATCCATCCGTCCATCTGTCTCCCCACCCTCCTGTCTGTCTGTCTTTCCATCTGTGGACACCACCCTGCTCCCCTTTGGTGACTGTCACCAGGTCAAACCCGCCTGCCACCCCCCAACCCTTGGGTGCTGTGGGTGCTTCGGTCCCTTGGGAAGGGCAAGGGACCCCTGTGGGAGGGGCAAGGGGGGGAGCACAGCCACGTGGGGACGTGGCACTTCCACCCCCATGGCCCCAGAAATAGGGTGACACAAATCACAGTGCGGGGGATGCCACTTGTCACTCTCCTCCCCATAGATGTCACCGTCCTGATTGGCACTGGGAGGGAATCCCAGGCTCTGTCGTCGTCCCCCCCCCTTCCCAGTTCCTCCCAGTTTGGGTGAGTGGTTACTCCCAGTTCAGCCCCCATCAGCACCTAACCCTAATCCAGGTCCCCCACCCCCCCGGCATCACTGGGCTCTTTGCCCACTCTGCAGTGGCGCGTGGGGAATGAGAGGGAATTAGGGGCAGGGGGGGACATGGGGAGAGAAGGGGCTGGGGGTGTAAGTGGGGTGGGGGGCATGTGGGGGAATTGGGGCTTTAGGGGTAGATAATGGGATTTGAGGATGGACGGGGGCTGCTTGGGGTGGGGATGGTGGGGGGGGTGGGGATAGGTGGGAGGTTGGGGGTGTGGGGCGGGGAACGTGGGGAAGGGTTAATTGGGATGGTGTAATTAGTGCAATTAGGGACGAGGGATGGGGGTGTTGTTGGGGTGTTTGGGGGATGTTTGGGGAAAGGTGGGGGGATTTGGGGATGGATGGGGTGTGTGGGGTGGGAGCGTTGGGAATGGGAGGGAGGATAAAGGGGGGCGAGGTGGGGGGTGAGTGGGGGGCGTGGGGATGGGGAATGGGGGGGTCCGTGTGTGGGGTGTGGGGGTGGTTGGGAGGATGGATACGGGGTGGGGGGGTGAGGATGTGAGGTGGGGTGGGGCGGAATAGTGGGGGAGCCGCTTGTTGTGGGGATGCCCACGGGGATGGGGCTGTGGTGGGGCTGGGGGGCGCACATTTAGGATCACATTTAGGGCTCACCCCCCCCCCCCTCCCTTCCCAGCACCGACACCGAACCTCAGCACCCCCACATCGCACCAGGGCGCGGCCCCCCCAGACCCCCCCAAACCCTTCCCCCTCCCCCCCCCAAGTCCCACTCCATTCACAACCCCCCCATTTTTATGAATGGAGCAGCTCCCTCTTCCCCACGGGGGAAAAAAAAAAAAAAAAAAAAATTAACAAAAAATCACCAATCTCCTCCACCGGGAGGGGGGTGATGGGGGGGGGGGGCCCAGCGGGTCTCCTTGCCGTGTGTCTGCGTCCCCCCCCCCTCCCCCCCCCCCCCCCCAATTTTGCCGTACCTCCGACGCACAGCAGCGACATGATCTCCCCAAAGCTCCGCACGGAGCGCGTCCCGCCCCGGCGCTATGGGGCGGCCATTTCCTTCAGCACCACGGACAGCGCCCGTGACGTCAGTACCCCCCCCCCCCACTCCACCCCCCCCCCCCCCACCGCCCGCCCCCGGGGCTTAAAGAGACCGAAATTGGGGGGGGGGGGGGGTTTAGGGGTTATAATGAGGGGTGTGGGGTTTTTTTTTTCCTTGCTTCGTTTTGGCTTTGGTTTTTTTTTTGTTTTTTGTTTGTTTAAAAGGGGGGGGGGGGGGATTTGGCTTTGGGATTGATGGGATGGGGGGGGGGGGTGTAGAAGTGAGGTGGGGTCTGCATGGAACGGGGGACCCCGTGTAGGGCAAGGGGATTCTGTTCTGTCCACATTATGGGAACGGGGGGGTTGGGGTGTCTGCCCGTCTTGTACCAGTGGTGGAATCGTCTGTCCATATATAACATAAGGGGGGGGCTCCCCAAATAGCACCCCGGAGGTCTGTTCTGCCCATAATGGGGGGGGGCTGCCAATGTTGCACCAGAGATGCCTGTTCTGCCCCTATTACGTGGAGAGGGGCTGCTCGTATGTTCCTGGAGGGGGGCTCTGTTCTCTCCATATAACATAGGGAAGGTTCTGCCCCTATAGCAGGGGTCTGCACTGCTCACATTCTATGGGGGGGAAGGCAGGGGGTGCGAGGAGGGCTGCCCATACATCACCAAGGGGGGGGGGTCTATTCTGCCTGTATAACAAGGGAGGGCTCCTGCCCCTGCAGAACCTGTACGGGGGGGGGGGTTCTGCCTGTGTGTTACTGGGAGTGGGATCTGTTCCATTCACATAGCGTGGGGTGGGGGTCGTGCCCATGTAACACACAGGGGTCCTGCCCACACAGCACCAGGGGCTTCCTGTTCTACCCACATAGCACGGGGGGGGGGGGGGGTCCTACTCCCCCCCATACAACACCGGGGGGCTCCTCTCCTCTTCCCTTATGGCTCCAAGAAGGAGATTCTATTGTATGGCACTGCGGTGGGGAGGGGGGATAAATTGTCCCCGTCTTGTCCCAACCCCCCCGGGGGTCTCAGTGTCACCTCCCAACATCAGCTCCCAAAGGGACGCTCAGGGCAGGTGATGCTGGCTGACAAGTGGGGTCTGTAGGGAGCAGCACCCCGATATCACAGCGGGGGGGGTCAAATGGGGGCTAAAGCAGAGCCCCAAACCCAATGCTCTCAGCCCAGGGGGGATGTGGGGAGAGCAGGGGACAAAAAGGTGGCAGGGGGAGCTGCCTTTGGACACGCCATCCCATAACCCCCCCCCTGCTGGGGTGCAGCCCCCTGAGCGCTGACCCCGATATACAAACCTTTGGGTTTATTTCCAAACCCCAAAACCTATTTTGGATGTAGAGGAGCCTCAGCCAAAGGGTTTCATCGGTCCTTCATCCTCTCTCCCTCCCCAGAAATCTGTCTTTGGGCCAAAAGCAGAGATGGAATATTCCATCAAATCAAAACCAGCCTATTTCCAGGAGCAAACCCCTGCAATCCGCATTTCCCCCTTGTGCTGCCATTCCTCACCCCGTGCCAGCTGTGTCCATGGGAATTATCACCCCAAAGCCTCTCTTCCAGCACCCCTGAGCGCCCCCAGCCCCCCCTACCTGCCATAATGCAGCTTCTAGGACTCCTGGACCTTCAAACCCGAAACATTTCCTAAGTGCCACCCTTCAGCCCCCCTGGCACAAACCCACTGTGTGTCCCCATAGGAGCAGCAGTTTATGGGGTTCATCCCCAAAACTCAGCGCACACACGGGTGGAACCCACAGGGACGTTCCCCGTCCCCACGTGTCCCCGTCACAGTCAGTCCCACGGCTGTGCCAACCACTGGGACAGCCTCTGGGTGACACCACGGTGACACCCACCCTCCTCCGAGCCAAACCCCATCCGGGCCCAACCCCCACCCACTGCCCTCCAGCCTCAGTGACTTCGTTTGGGGTCTGCGATGGCAGTGGGAGCGGGGTGGCAGGACGGGATGGAGGCGGCGGGGACAGCGGTGCAGTGGCAACTGTGCTACGATGTGACAGCCAGGACGTGGTGGATGGTGAGCGGGGGCAGATCGGGGGGAAGCTGCTCTGTTTCGGGGGGGCAGAAGTGGGGCTTTGTGCCAAGGACGCGGCGATCGGGGCTGGGGTCACCCAGTCACCCCCTGGTTTGGGATGTGGTTGGGGGGGTGATGCTCTCACCAATGCCTGTTGGGTTTGGGATCTGTTTGGGGTTTGACGTGCTCACCAATGTTTGGGATGCGGTTGGGGGGGGTGATGCTCTCACCAATGCCTGTTGGGTTTGGGATATATCTGGGGTTTGATGTGCTCACTGATGTTTGGGATGTGGCTGGGGGGCGATGCTCTCAATGGTGCCCACTGGTTTGGGATGATGGTTGGGGTGAAACACTCTCACCAGTGCCTGTTGGAATGTATTTGGGGTTTGACGTGCTCACCAACGTTTGGGACACAGTTGGGGTGCGATGCTCTCAGTGGTGCCCACTGGTTTGGGATGTGGTTGGGGTGAAACACTCTCACCAATGCCTGTTGGTTTGGGATCTGTTTGGGGTTGGATGTGCTCATCAGTGTTTGGGATGTGGTTGGGGGTCAATACTCTCACCAATGCCTGTTGGTTTGGGATGTATTTGGGGTTCAATGTGCTCACCAATGTTTGGGATGTGGTTGGCATGCAGTGCTCTCACTGGTGCCCCACTGGTTTGGGATGTGGTTGGGGTTTGATGTGCTCACCACTGTTTGGGACATTGTTGGGATGCGATGCTCTCACCGATGCCCATTGGTTTGGGGTGACGTTTGGGGTGCGATGCACTCACTGATGTTTGGGATGCTGTTGGGATGTGATGTGCCCCCCGAAGCCCACTGGTTTGGGATGTTGCTGGGATGCGATGCTCTCACCAATGCCTGTTGGTTTGGGATGTATTTGGGGTTCAATGTGCTCACCAACGTTTGGGATGCGGTTGGGGGGCGATGCTCTCACCAGTGCCCCATTGGTTTGGGATGTGGTTGGGGTGAAACACTCTCACCAATGCCTGTTGGTTTGGGATCTGTTTGGGGTTGGATGTGCTCATCAATGTTTGGGATGTGGTTGGGGGTCAATACTCTCACCAACGCCTGTTGGTTTGGGATGTATTTGGGGTTCGATGTGCTCACCAATGTTTGAGATGCGGTTGGGGGGCGATGCTCTGGCCGATGTTTGGGATGTGGTTCAGGGATGATGCTCTCGCTGTTTTGAGGTGGAGTTGGAGCTGTGCTCCGTCCCCTTGCAGGAACCCAGATGCCGCAGGGCTGTTTTGGGAACCGATGGGCTGCGTTGATCCCTGCCATACAGGAAGCACTCAGCCGGCCCTGACAAACCCTGGGGACATTGGGTTCCTCTGTCCCCACGCATCAAAATGGAGACGCAGGTGGTGGGGTGACGGCCCCATGGACCGGATCCCGCCTGACCCCACTGTGGGCGGCTGCAGCTCTCGAGGCAATGGGTCGGGCTGTTGTCAAAGGGCCGTAGGTGGAGGGCATCGTCCCCCCCTCGGGAACACGGTGCCCCTTCACCCACGCGTCCCCTACTGAGGAAAGTGGGGCCTTTGAAGCAGCCCCCGCAGCCCAGCGCTTCCTTGGCCACGCTGCCGGCGCGGGGGAGCCGGGTCACGCCAGGACGGCGGTGACAACAATAAGGGACAGTGGGGACAAGGACGGGACCGGCCAACGCGTGAGCCGTCGGGGATGAGCCACCAGACCCTGGCAGTGCGCGTTGTCTCAAACGGCGCGGGGAGCAGAGGGTTGATGGGGTTTGGAGGGATGAGCTGTGATCCCTCCATCTCTCGCGGTGATGGATTGAGCAACGGAGCAGAAATTAATCAAGCTGGAGGTAGCAACGAATTACGGGACTAAAAATACCGCTGCGGTGCATCCGGGCGTGACGGCCCCGAGCAAAGCACCGGGAGCCCGAATGGGGGCTGACATCCCATCCATCAGCCCACATCCACCAGCACCGCGCTGCAGAGCGGGGAGAGCGGGATGGAGCCGTCCTGTAGGGACAGGGGGAGGTGGGGGGGATGGGGATGGGAGGGAGGGGGGGTGAGATGAGATGAGATAAGATTATAGGGTAGGGTAGGAGGGATGGGAAAGGACAGGACGGGACAGGACGGGATAGGATAGGATAGGATAGGATGGGATAGGATAGGATAGGATAGGATAGGATAGGATAGGATAGGATAGGATAGGATAGGATAGGATAGGATGGGATGGGATGGGATGGGATGGGATGGGATGGGGTGGGATGGGATGGGATGGGATGGGATGGGATGGGATGGGATAGGATAGGATAGGATAGGATAGGATAGGATAGGATGGGATGGGATGGGATGGGATGGGATGGGATGGGATGGGATGGGATGGGATGGGATAGGATGGGATGGGATGGGATGGGATAGGATAGGATAGGATAGGATAGGATAGGATAGGATAGGATAGGATAGGATAGGATAGGATGGGATAGGATAGGATAGGATGGGATAGGATGGGATAGGATAGGATGGGATAGGATAGGATAGGATGGGATAGGATAGGATAGGATAGGATAGGATAGGATGGGATAGGATAGGATAGGATAGGATAGGATAGGATAGGATAGGATGGGATAGGATAGGATAGGATAGGATGGGATAGGATAGGATAGGATGGGATAGGATAGGATAGGATGGGATAGGATGGGATAGGATAGGATAGGATGGGATAGGATGGGATAGGATAGGATAGGATAGGATAGGATAGGATGGGATAGGATAGGATGGGATAGGATAGGATAGGATGGGATGGGATAGGATAGGATAGGATGGGATAGGATGGGATAGGATAGGATAGGATGGGATAGGATAGGATGGGATAGGATAGGATGGGATAGGATAGGATAGGATAGGATGGGATAGGATAGGATAGGATGGGATAGGATGGGATAGGATAGGATAGGATGGGATAGGATAGGATGGGATAGGATAGGATGGGATAGGATAGGATAGGATGGGATGGGATAGGATAGGATAGGATGGGATAGGATGGGATAGGATAGGATAGGATGGGATAGGATAGGATGGGATAGGATAGGATGGGATAGGATAGGATAGGATAGGATGGGATAGGATAGGATAGGATGGGATAGGATGGGATAGGATAGGATAGGATGGGATAGGATAGGATGGGATAGGATAGGATGGGATAGGATAGGATAGGATGGGATGGGATAGGATAGGATAGGATGGGATAGGATAGGTGTGTCTTGGGATCAGATAGCATAGGATGAGATGGGATGGGATGCTATAGGATGGTTTTGTGATGGGATGGGGAATGATGGGATAAGATGGAGTGGGATGGGATGGGGTACAATGTGAGGATGGGATAGGACGCAATGGAATCCCACGCGATGTGATGGGTTGCAGCGGTTTGCTCTGGGATGGGATGTGGTGGGGTGGGATGCAGTGGGATGCGCTGGGATGCAGTGGGGTGGGACGTGGGGCAGGGCCGTACCCCGGTTCCCAGGGCAGATGCCTCGGGGCGCTCACTGCATTCAGGCTCCGGCTGTGGGGCCGCAATGTTGCGCTCCGCACCCCGGCGGCACCAGGTGGCAGCAGAAGAGCGCGCACGGCCGCGCTCCGAGCCGGCAGCGGCCCCGCAGCTCCACGGCGCCGCGCGCTCCGATGGGGGCCCGCCGTGTCCCCGCGGGGCTTCAAACCCCTGGGCGACGTTGGGGGCGGCTGTGGGATCGCACAGGGGCACACGGATGTGGTGGCGAGCTGAAGCCGTGCAGACGCGCACGCAATAGGCGCACGTGGCCGAGGGCGCGATGTTCGCTAACGGCACCGTGAAAGCGTGCGCAAAACCTCGAGTGCGGCCGCACGCACGCGGGCTGTGGGTTATGCGGTCTGCGCGGGCTGCAGCACGGCCTTCGACACGGATTCTCATGGGGTTCTTCAGGGGAAACTGGCTGCCCGTGGCCTGGCCAGGGCTGCACTCCCGTGGGTGAGGAGGGGGCTGAGCGCCGTGCCCAGCGGGTCGTGGCGAATGGATGCAGCCCAGCTGTGACCCGTTGTGAGTGCTGCCCCCAGGGCTCCCTGCATTAAACATCCTGTTTAATGTCTTCATTGATGACCTGATGGGGGCACTGAGTGCACCCTCATAAGTTTGCGGATGGCACCAAGCTGGGAGGTGGTGAGGATGTGGCTGAGGGCAGGGCGGCCCTTCGGAG